>NW_020272832.1:266745-302444 GCF_003268045.1 Sipha flava
CTAAACGTAATTCAAGCATTTTAGTATAGTTTTAAAAATATTTATTAATATATAATTTATAATAATAATAATAATTTTGGTTTCAGTGTTCAGTCACTTGCTCCACTCTGACAGCTGCATCCTCTTAGGCGAATTTCTGGCAAATTCAGTTATTATTTCACTTTCATCGAATTGCTCTTTTTTATTTATATTAGCCAACCCATTCAGTCTGTTTTCCGACATGGTGCTTCTTAAAAAATTTTTTAAGCGATTAAGTGCTGAAAACGTTCTTTCCGGAGTGAAAGAGGTAACTGGTAACGTGGCGAATAATTGTAAAAGTATTTTAATGTTAGGTCGGAGATTGGTGCGATGAGAGAGTGAATCAAGAGCTGAAATCGGTTTTGGATTAGTATTTTGACTCCATTGTTGCCTCCATATGAACAGGTCAGCTCTGATTGTAGATGAGGTATCATCATGAAGATCTTGGACGTATACTTTAGCAGCTTTTATAATATTTTTATCGTCATACATATTTAAATTGGCCGAAATAAGTCCTTCAAGTGGCATAACATCAATAAGCCTTTGATTGAAACGAGGATCCATTGATTTTATTAAATAGTCAAGATACATTATACATATAAACACGGCCCATGGGGGGGGGGGCTATAGCCCCCTTAGCCACCCTTGGCTACGCCACAGGTTCCGCGCACCTACCCGATCCCGGACGATATTCCGGTGCACGGGATGTTAAACGACCGTCCGGCAAAACGAATGGGCGCGCGCCAAACGCGTTCGGACAATGGGTCGGCGGGTTTCGCGGCCACGGAGAAAACCGTCGCGCCACATGTGGCGCCACTGGGTTCCGAACCGCCAGCCGCCATCGTATCGGTAAGATCGAGCGGGCGGACGGCAGGGGGTAAACGGTGTCGCACGGGACTGATAAAATCTCCGTCGGCCGACCCACGGGATCGTTGTTGCGATTTCCGAGACGGTGTGAACCGCGCGGACCGAATTTCGTTTCTTTCGGTAGGCGTGCGGACAAACGTTCCCGGGGTCTCGACGTTTTCCGTTTTCCGTCGAATCCCGAACGGAGCAGGTGGTGCAGGTGCATCTCGCCGGGGCCCGTCGTTTCGGCGTTGTGCACAACGTTCGCGCCGTACCAAAGCACGTACAAGCGATCACGGTCAATTGCAAAGGGAACGGGGGGGGGCCCTCGGAAGTTCCGGCCGGCCCTGTTTCGCGCACCGCCCCCGGGCGACGACGACGACGACGACGGAAACGAGACGACCCGTCGCAGCGGCTTAAAAGATCGCGACACGCGCGAACGTCGCAATCGGTTTTCGACCTACGGGGCGCGCGCAGCGAATAATAATAATAATAATAATAATAATAAATTTTTCGCGTTGACGGCGGTTGGCGGAGCGGTGCGGGGGGAAAGGAAATTGTTTTAGCGCGCGCACGCATCGGATCGCGGGGGCATGCGCGCACGTACGCGTTCCGCACACTGACGCGGGCACCTACGGTCGTGCGCGTATCACACTCCGTCCGGTATCGCAGTATAGATACACACGTCCGTCGTACGTATGATGTGCATTAATTTTTTTTTATTATTATTATTATTATTATTATTATTATCCGATCGCCGAACGGAAAACACCGCTACGGAGCGGAGATAAAAATAATAATAATAATAATAATAATAACAATAACAGTATCAAACAACGGCAGAGGATAAACGCGATTGCCCGCGGTGCAAATAAATCGCGCGCGACCCGACGACGACAAGTGTGCGCTGTGCAGCATTAGTAGTGTGGGTACGTTCGTCGTCGGTACAACGCGCGTCCGCCCCACGACGGTTCGATGACGATAATAATATTTTAATATATCGTCGTCTGCATTCGTTACCGTTATTATCAATATTATTGTTGCACCGATTCGCCGCCAGTGACGACGACGACGAGTCCGGGAACATCTGTTGTCGTCATCGACGAATGACGCGTTCTCCGGTCGCCGATCACATGTGACCGCCGTCGCAAGAGCACGGAAACACCTCCGGTGAACATCGTCGGTTCCGAGCAAGTCGACAAACACGACGCACAAATCCTTCGCACACGTTTTCCCGAGACTCCCCCCTCGGTTCTGATTTGTTACGACGACCATCACCGACACGACACGTATTTTGGTCGGGCATGACGCTGGACTACGGTACGGCCAGCCGGGCAGCGCAACTCGTCGAACGTTTGACCGGTTCCGGTGACAATGATATCGACCGCGCCAAACTCGAACAGTTAGAAAACATCTGCAAGTAAGTGGCACAACCAAATCGTAACTCGCAAACGCTCAAAACCTGTATCCACCACGTTCGTAGAGTATCGTATTGTGTTGTTACACAACGCAATACTATAACGTCATCGTCTACTGATATCGTTGATGTGCTCTAAATCTATGGTTGTTGCGATCGAATAATAGTAAATATTATTGAACTCGTACCTACTACTGTTTCTATTTGTAACGCTATTGTTTACTATTACTACTTTATTACTCTCCTTATTATACAATAACTACTTTTACTACTTCTGTCTAACCCTGCTCTGTATGCGACTTCGACCGCCAACGATATAGAGGAAATATTCTTTCATCAATTTCATTTTTCCATTCCTAAAATGCCATGTCGCACCGTTTTACCAGTTCTGAGCATCACCCTGTAAAGCAGTTATCGTAAAACGAAACAAAAATTACATTTTTAAACTATAATAAAGACACGGGTGATTGATAACCGACTGTTTATTGTAATAAACAATATTTTCTACTCGCACAGACAAGTATGGACAAAAACAATGGTGAATCTGATTCAGCGGCCCGCAGCAACCTTAGACAACCAACCAGGGTGTTCAAGAAAAGCTCCCCGAATGGTAAAATCACAGTATACTTGGGCAAACGAGATTTCGTCGATCACATAACCAACGTCGATCCTATTGATGGCGTTGTATTAGTTGACCCTGATTATGTCAAAGGCAGAAAGGTTTTTGGTCTCGTATTAGCCGCTTTTCGTTATGGCCGCGAAGACCTGGACGTTCTGGGATTGACTTTTCGAAAAGACCTTTATCTTGCTTCCGAACAAATATATCCAGTTGGTAATATTCGTACACCAACTAGGCTACAAGAACGTTTGATCAAAAAACTCGGTCCAAATGCCATACCATTTTATTTTGAGTTACCACCCCATTGTCCAGCATCTGTTACGTTGCAACCAGCTGCTGGTGATACGGGAAAACCATGTGGTGTGGATTATGAATTTAAAGCATTTGTTGGTGATACTGCTGAAGATAAGCCTCACAAAAGAAATTCCATAAGGCTTGCAATTAGGAAAATCATGTATGCTCCAAAAAAAGAAGAAATTCAACCATCAGTGGAAGTATACAAGGAATTTGTCATGAGCCCGAACAAATTATATTTAGAAGCATCTTTAGATAAAGAACTTTATTACCATGGAGAGAGCATTTCGGTGAATGTTCACATAGCTAATAATTCTAATCGAACAGTAAAAAAAGTTAAAGTATTTGTAAGACAGTTCGCTGATATATGTTTGTTTTCAACTGCCCAGTATAAATGTACTGTTGCTGAACTAGAAAGTGAAGATGGTTGTCCTGTTGGTCCAGGATTTACTTTGTCCAAAGTATATACAGTGAAACCTACTTTGCATAACAACAAAGACAAGCGTGGTTTAGCTTTAGATGGACAATTAAAACATGAGGATACAAATCTAGCTTCTTCAACAATAGTCAGCAATCCTTCACAAAAAGAAAACTTAGGAATTATTGTTCAATATAAAGTGAAGGTGAAACTTTGTTTGGGTGCTTTGGGAGGAGAACTAACGGCCGAACTTCCATTTATTTTGATGCACCCCAAACCTGAAGAAGAAGTCCTACCAACTGTCAGTAGTGTTGCAAATCCAGGCACAGGAGTTGATGACAATGGCGTGCGCGTAGATAATCTAATTGAATTAGATGAAGATGGTCCGGCACCATCTCATGATGAAGACATCATTTTTGAAGATTTCGCTCGTCTACGACTAAAAGCTGGTAATGATTAAATGAGATTACTATGTAAGCCTAGATGAATTAATGAATTTATTCATTACTTAGTGTTGGGTTTAGGTGACTAATTTAAATGTCTACCTACTTGATGTTCCCATCAAATAGAATCATGGTGTGTCTGTTCAAATTGTATAGACTTAAATGGAAATCATGAATATTCTTATAATTGATAAAAATCAATTTCACTGACTTATTGAGAAACAGTTATAAGACATTTTTATTCATTGTCAGAAATTCGCGCCCAATATCTATAAACATTGATCTAATTACTTAAAGCTCAAGTCACTTGGCTTTATATTAATTAATTAGATTTGTTAATTTCTATAATTTGTTATGAACACATGCCCTAGTAACTTGTTTAATATTTTTATTATTATTATTATTATTATTTTTTTTGTACTAGTTTAATTAGGTATTATTAAATCAATAGAAGATGCATTACCAATTGGATGTTATATTTCTGAATTGTCTATTCAAACCAAATATATATATATATATATATATATATATTAGACATTTTGGTATTTAATTTTACTATGATAATAAACTTAGCTTTAAGAAATGTATTGTTTTTAGATATCTAGAACTAATTGATTACCTCATAAAAAGTCTGTTTAATAACACTATTAGTTATTACAAATAAAATAAAAGAAAAAAGGTTTAAGCATCGATATCTGGCCAAACTCTATTATGTTTTACTATTATTATTATTATAACGATAAAATGTAATATGTAGGTATGCATTTGAAGTTTGTTCAATGTTCATACACAAAAAAATGTTAACATTCCTCCTTTTGTTATAAATTAATTATATTATTCTAATTTATTTTCAAGTATATTTATTTTAATGTATGGACTTTTATCTGTCATAAATTCATAATTAAAACATTTAATTAACAAGAAACCTGTTACTATATAGTATAATCAATCAAGTTCATACATTATTCATAACTAATATAAATAATATTAATATTGAAATGCAAGCACCTTTTTATATTTATTTGTGCCAAAATTAATACCATTATGTTTTCTATTATTTATTATTTTGTTCATTTTTTTGTGAATTAATTTTAATATTTAATACTTTGTTATTTACTGGTCAGTACATATTTATTATTAAAATATAAGCTATTGATTCCATGGTGTTAGGCTTAATTTTGAAGGTATGCACCTTTAGTTTAAACGTATTAGATTACCAAACATAAAGGCATTTTATATTTTTTCAATATGTTCTGACAATCGAATTAGATATAAGATTTGAATGTTAAGTTAAACTATTGTTGAATAATTTATATATTTGTGAATGTAATAATATATAGGCAAATTATTTGTGTGCATTGTGATTTTATTTATTGGAAGTAATTTTAAGACAAACCTAGTTAGTTGAATATACCATAACCATTAAATGTATATGTTTATTATGATCTTGACTTTTATTGACAGGGTTTTTATTTCATTTAATATTTTTTTTTTTTTTTTGGCTTTTAGTAAATGAAAATATTTACGATTTTCATTATATTATATTTTAAACATCAGTTTCTTAAGCACAAATAATAGTCTCATTTAAATTACATCAGTATTTATTTGTAATATTCTATTAAATTTCAATTAACTAATCTTGTGCAAATATATTTTCAAGTAATAGTTTTAATACATTTTTATTGGAAAAAGTATTAATTTAAGTATAAATACATTTTTTTTATTTCAATATTGGTTGTAAATAAAAATGTAAGTTCACTTTTATAGATTTATAATATTTGTATTTGTTTTGTAACAGTCTAGTCCTTAAAATTATATATTAATAATCTCACGTAGATTAATTTATACCATTTGACATGGTAATAAGTCCAAACTAACTTTGAAGCATATTGTATTTAAATAATATATAAAATGTGTTGTATCTATTAATATCCTAGTTCAATTCATTTTACTTTAAGAGTTTTCCTAGTGAAATTGTATCACTGTAAAATAATTTCAATATAATTTATTACATTCTGAGTCGCATGTATAATACATATTGGATTAATAATTTTATTTTATTCTGTAAGAATATTATTTATCAAACAATTAAATCCATCTCTTATGTTTTTGTTCAATACTATTACAATTAATTTTATAATAATAAATATTTTTTCTTTTTTTCAAATTGATTGATAATATTTAATAGCACTACGTGTGACTGAGCAAAACGAACCTGCAATACAGGGTGATGCATATATAAAGGTCAATTTATTGACAGTCAGGCTTTTACCAAATTATAACTTAACAATATTAAATTTTTGTTATTTATCCTTTACTTCGGCTACTTAGAGTAATTGTTATTTAATAGGTAATTTTTTTTTCTTTTTTTTTGTATAAGCACAATTCAATTTTATTTGAAATTAAGGTATCCAGGATTATTATAAATATAAACTTTAAATAAATAGCCCTTTTGCACATGCTTACAATTATTCAAATACATATCAAATAAAAAATTATTACAAGCAATATCTGTTAACATTATTTTATTAAGGTGCATTACTAAAAATAAAATATGTTGTAATAACTAATTTTTATGTTAATTACTTTTTACATTAAAAAATTATTATTTTAATGTATGGAATGATTTGTATGTGACTAATGTTTCATTTGTATGAAACTAATAAATATTATAGTTTAAATTGTAAAAAAAATTATTGTAAACTAAAAAAAAAATATAATCAATGATAATTAGGTTAGGTTACCTATTACTTTTGGATCGGCATTATAACTAAAATATTAATTTTTAATCATTTATTATATGCAAAAACATATTTACCACCTATAATTATATTGTAAAACAGATTTATTTGCTTAGTTAAGTGATGTTTTAGCTTTAAAGCGTGTCTGTATTAGAAAACAAACTACCTAGCCATTAGAATAGATACTGCTTCATAAGACTTATACCTTAAACCTTATACCCTTTTCATTTTTAATTCAAATTTATGTGATCAATGTTATTTTAACTGGTTAATAAATATATAAATCTATAAAAAAAATATATGCTGACATATTTTTCTTTTTATTATCTGACCTTTTTGTGTATTATCTAGTTATATTTAATATATATAATTTTCTAATAAGGGAAATTTATTTATTTTACCTTTACACAAATATAATATTTAGCACTGAGAAGGTTTTGTACAATTTATGTGTTCAAAAATCAATATTATGCTTGAAGGGAATTAAAAGAAATAAAATATATTTATGTAGTCAGCAAATTCCTATGTTGGGAACTTGTTTTTTCGCTATCCGCAAAACAAGGTGATTTATTTATTTTTTGTGTACTTTAAGACAATGGTTATTGGTTATTGCATTAAAAGAAAAAGAGGAGTTCAGCGAAACACGATATACTTCAAATTTACCGAAAATTGATTGAAGAATACTCTACATTTTGAAACATTTAATAGTAATTCTTCAGAAAAAAGTAGACATCGTAAAACTCAAAATTTCTTCATCTCTCTTAATGTTAAAAAATAATGACAACCAGGGGCGTAATTAGGGGGGATTAGGAGGATGGATCCCCCCCAAAACTTTTTTTATGTAATTTTTTTTTATTTATTATATTGTGATAATATAATTATTATTAAAATTAAAATTATTAAAAATTTTGTTTTGGTGTGGTGAGGGGGGTTACTGTATGAGGTATACAGATTTTGCTAAAATTTATAATCCCCCCTCCCTCTAAACCAAATTCCTAATTACGCCGCTGATGACAACTATGTATACAACTAACAAATATTACTTTGAGCATAGGCTGTGAGCAGTGGCGTATTTTCAATTTTTTCTGGGGGTCCACAGTTTATACATAATTAATATAAACTATATATTATATTGTAATAGTTACGTCCTTATGCAGTTTTTGGAGAAAGTTGAACTTAATATATAATGTAATAATCGTATAGTCTTACGTAATATTATATATATATACCTATATATTGTATTTAATACTATATATTATACAGTATTGTTATAAAATAAATTCCAGTCGTCTCGATTTCTTGGCCAATTCCTCTATCCAAGCCCATCCGCAGGTTAAAATCCCACCCGGGATAAGATTAAAATTCTAAGGGCTAAAGCAACGTGTATCTAAAAATATATGAGACAAAATCAAATACCATAGAAATCAGTACTCGGGAGAATTTATAGTTTTAAGCGATATGCAATCATGTGTAAACATTGTATACTAATAAATACGTTTAAGATTATACATTTTAGATTATCTAAAAATATAATACATTTTACTAAAATTTATAAATGGATCTCAATAAAATTATGTTATAATTAATATGCGTGGTATTAAATTAACAATAGTTTTGAAACAAAAATTCCCAGTAGGGGAAATGGCCCCTTTACTCCCCCCCTGCGGCCGCGCATGCCTCTATCACTTCATCAACAGTAATTTCAACTTCCCTGTGAATGTTTAACATAGCCAATTCTGCAAATATCTAAGAATTTTAGTTTATTTTTTATTTTTTGGAGAGGTTCTGGAGGGGGTCCAGTATCCCTGTACCTCCCCCACTTAAATACGCCATTGGCTGTGAGAGAGAATATAATTTTCAGTGGTAATCTATATATAGAGCGAAACGAAGAACTTAAAAAACGTATGACACCTAGTGACTAATATTTTGATTCATAAATTGATTCATGTTGTAGTAACCGGTGCCGTGGCCGTGATGTTAGATGTTTGAGCGATTTTCATTTCCCTTGTGTTAATCAAATTCATTTTATTTGGACCCTACCTGACCTTGATTTGACTTATGTCACCCTATCACGAGAAATTTATAAATGTTCCAAGTTAATTGCTGAAAAATGGTAATGGCGGAGTCGGGAAGTAAGAAATGACTATTGGTGACGCGATCGCAGTCGCATAAAATCAAATAACAATTTGCTCATTGGTGTTTCGTACGTACTTACTCGCATGTGTTGCGGTGTGACGGCTGTTACGTGTACGCGGCTATTATTTGGCACTGCACACCTAACGGAAATCACGTGAACGTCAATTACCTGCACATTAACTGCCGTTTAAATACGTTTCAACAGATCGACGATGAGCAAATACACAGGTACTAATTACAACAGCGGTGTTGTCGACGAAATGTCACGCAAGAATAAGGTTAGGTGATACGCGCGCTGTGGCGTAGGAAGACTGGCCAGCGCCCCTGGCAAACTTAAAAAAGTTACCTTTCTTACTGATTAAAATTTGATGTTGTGGTATTTTTTTGAACATTTAATTTTACTTACATTTTTAAGTATACAATTTATACTTTTAACTTATTATTACAGTGTTTATTTTAAACTTTGAAATTTGCTTTTCTCGCTTTTTGACAAATTCATTGATAATTTCTCCATTTAAAATTTTTTATTTAAATACCCTCTTTTCATAATTTAATTATTTAATTCACACGTAGTGTGTACAAATAGACAGCATCCACGTATTTCAAAAAGTATAATTGAAAAATGTCGATTTAATTGTGGTATAAAAATACGACTTTTACACAATGTTACGCCTCTTTGCAATGTGCACCCTTGGTGTAGGCACAGTGACATACCCTTGCTATGCCACTGTACGCTCGTGATTTATGCTCGCTGTTATCGATATTGTTGTACCCGTTCTATGATTGTGCAGCGGCGTGGCGGAAGCTTCAGCTGCATTGAATGTGCGAGATAGTGTTCGGTGGCGAGTAATTACGCACTTGGCGTTTTAATTAAGCCGTAGCAATAAGTGTCACTGTAGGTTATTGTTTTCAAGCGCAAGACAATTACAGAAAATCGGTTCGTAGTAATGGCGGCTGAGTGTCGGATATCCTTTGACAAACAAATGGTAATTTCGGTGCGAGTTTGAATTTGTCGGCTGTTACATGGGTAATACATACTAAAATATTATTGCGTACCGGTAGTTGGCATCGTTTATTAATGTCAATATATGATTATGATACCACGAATAAACGCTGAACAAATGCCGCCGTAGTCAGTGGTGGAACTTTGGTGAGGAAGACGAGGTTCATTTCTGGGCGTAAAATTATACGGGGTGTAATTTTTGTAGTACATAATCTATTATCGACTAGTCTGATATTTTCTTAACTTTGTTACTGGTAATGTGTTTAAAACTCATTAAGTATGATTGCATACTAATTATTAGAAAATAATCGTTGAGAATGATATTTGATTCTTCGTTTATGATAAGGCGTAATTTTAACATTTTCCCCTATCGTAAAAATTCCTAGTTCCGCCTCTAGCCGTAGACTGCTATAGTAGTCCGATAATAATTATAGTAATAACAATGTTGATAATTATCATTCGCCCATGTATATTATATGTTTATGTGCATAGATAGTTTTTTTTTCGCAATTACGCGCAGCTGATTCCGTGACCACTCGAACTCAATTGTCCACTCATTGGATCCGAATTATTTTACTTCATTTGACCGCAAGGCATTAAAATTTGTAACCATCGTATTCTTTCGTGTTATGTCGTTTAACTCTCATGTTTTCTGATCCTATTAAAAAAATTAATAATAATATAATATTGAATTAAAGTATATTATTGCGTTCTCTTCGTTTTTTCGTTCATAAACGCGGTTTGTTTTTGGAAGTAGCCGTGTACTGTATTGGTTTGCCGTCAATTTAATTTTTCATTTTGGCACAAAAGACTCGTGACCTCGCGTGACTATCTCATTTGTTCCGTCTAAAGAACGTGCAGGGCATACAAGAATATCATTGCACACGAAGAGCAGATCGAAATATTATAGCCTCATCATAATTGCGTAAAGTCAATAACTATTTTTACGGGTTCGCAATTGATCCTTATTTCTTGAGACAGGTTGTGGTTGTCAAATCCAATAACGCACACAGGATTTTTTTCGGGGGAAGGTGTGCTATTAATAATTTATTATAGAGAATAATTTTGTATAACTCTATGCAAAAATATGGTAAAGCCTTAATGATGGATTATATTTGGGGGGGGGTTATGATCTCTTATCCCCCCATCCGTGTGCTACTGGTTGGATCAGTTGTAGGATTCGTAATACAAAGAAGGGTTTTAAAGGTTTCTCTTACCTCTCCCCCCCCGAAATTCAGGAAAATTATTAAATTTGTTTTTGTAGCGTAAAAGTTGTTTTGAGATTATATAAGTATGAAAATATAAAATCTAAAACCTCGTATCAATAAACTTTTTTTCTGTACACACCTGACTCTTACGCACCATATTAAATTCGGCACGCTTTTTGTTAACACTATATGCGAATGCAACATTACGGAGTCGAAAATTGAGATTTCACGCGTTTCGTATTATTAGACCTTTGGGGAAGAAGTCGTAAAAAATAAAACAAAAACGCGTCGTTCAATCGATCACGCGCTATTCGTGTTGTATAGTATTCCTATGTGTAATCGTAGAGATAAACGAATACAATTTGGGATACGACGCCAAATAAATTTACGTAATGCGGCAGAGGCGTCGGAAGAGGGCGTGCACCGGATCCTTCGTATCGCATTATACAACGACTTCGGTAAATCAGCGATGTTCATGATGAATTGATGACTGCTAAACGATTGATTATTGTGCAAGTTGAATGTTTGAAACGGAAAAATGACTGTTAAAATTAACATTTTAGTTATGGAGGGGGGGTGATCACGTCGGAAATACGAAGCGGATATGAGACGGACGGCGGCGACAAGACTTTTGTGAGCGTGTGACAACTGTTCGCGGAATACGCCGGCTGTGATGTCAATCGTTTGGTACGCGATTCATTTCAGAGATACACGTGAAACGTATATTATTTTCCTGTTAGCTGTTTCCGAACCGTCGAGCCCGTGTATGCCCGAAGTCGAACGAGTCTTTGCGAACCGTGTCACGGTCTATGTGTACGGGGACGATGTACGACGAAGATATTGAGAAGAGACCCGAAAAAAAATAGTCACATATTATGTGAGTAACAATAATATAAACACGATTGCGTTTTATATCCGTCTTCTATTAGATTGCGATAATGTGACCACCGTACGCTGTAATGCGGATGTGTAAGATTTCCAGACCAATTTCGAAACGTCGTCGTCGGCTCTAATCGATTCTAATGTTGGAAACGGATTGTGCACGAGCAGTATATTAAAATGAGAATGTGTGCACGAGGATAAAAATTCGTGTGTCCGCTATATCGTATTTCGTAGACCGAACGGTTTTTTTTTTTTTATTAAGGCGCTGCTAAACGTAAACGCATAGTCGCAGTCGTCCTTTCGACCCTCTCCCCTACCCGCATCTGTGATTTTTTTTATCGCAGCGTTTTTCTCAACAACTAATTTATGTTACATTTTTTCTTCTATCTCTTCATTTACAAGTCCAGAACACGAAAACGCGTTTAAATGATAGCAATAATAATATTATTTTGATTCGGATTGGAGACACACAATGCATTGGCCTGTTCGACAATCTTATACATTTCGTAATCACAATAATTCGTTTGTTCATAACGACACGTACTAAATAATGTATAACGTACACGCGACGCATACTCGCGCTTAATCTTAGAACACGGATTTAAATTGCCCGTTGAGTATCTCTGTTCTATAGATACACACAAATTATTTACATCGTCGATTCGACGAGTTCAATCTTAGGAAAAAAACATGGTATACCGTCTGCGATATATTTTTAAATCTAATATGTAATGCATGGATGTCCAGCCTGAAGTCGACGTCTTGTATTTCTCGAATACGCAAAAAACAAAAACCTATTAAAAAAAAATCGATTTTATGATTAACCTATAAACGATATAAGTACATATTGATTAAATGTGTTTTACTGTGGTTAGTGGGGATAAATAAATGTTGGTCGATTTGGAATTCATACTTTAAAGTGGAACAATATGGCTACACCAAGAAAATAATAATAATATTAAACCCGAACTAAGAGTATAAACAGTTTAATTTTGATAAATGTTGTAAAAATGTCAAGAGTTTTTGTAGTTAGTATAATAATGCGTTTTAATATTTTTTAATTGAGTACCAGAAAAAGATTATTCGTCGATTACTTATTAGGATAACCGGATTGTGATTGTAACCCTTACCAAAGCAACATATTTTATTACGACTTTTATGCATAGTATCTTATTATTTTCGATTCCGAGAAGGTAGAAATATAATAATTATTTTTCCGTGATCTTAAACTTTTGAATAAAAAGTCCGCAGTAAAAATGTTTCAATCATCCCTTACTATAAATCGGATAATGGATAGTCTAGGGATTGTCCGGATAATACCATTGACTAGTGGCTTGACGAAGGTATTATTTTGAAGCAATTATTCTTTCAAAATTTGATGATGGGCTGGTGGGTACTTTTGTACTGTGAGTTTAATATTAATATATTCAATACTGTAACTTTTTAAGACTACATCGTTAGGTAGTAATAAATTAACCAATTATTTATAAAAATATAGGCATATTTTCTGAATATTAAATTTAATGTTTTGGTATATTGTATATTGCCACTAATGGGGATAGTGTTGGGTTATCTTAGGTATATTTTTTCTTTACTTCAAAAACTAGTTTATCTTTATTTTTGGTTATTTAATATCAAAATATTTATGACATAATTAAGTTCTCGAAACACAGAAGTTTTATATGGAGTATTACAAAATTTCCTATTTTTCATTAGTAAATTTTAGCTGATTGTTAGATGAAAAAATAGATAAGTTCCAGTATTGGCTTACGACGTTATGTATTGTTATGTATATCCTCTTTTGCACACGGTTTACCAGGTATTAAGTGATATAGTAGCTTTTTTTATTTAAACGATTTGAAATAGAAATTTTAATGAAATTAACATATATTTGTAGACAATGAGGTTGTAAAATTAACTTTAACTTAGTACACATAAGTGTAGTTAATCTGGTTTTAACATGAATAACTTTGTATTACAATCGATTTCATATTCTACAGGAATCACTACGATTAATTATTATTGGTAAAAACTGTATTACACGATCGAATAAACGAATATGTCATTTGTACAGCAAAATGTATTTACACGTTAACATTTTCTAGAATATCCTCAGTGTATATCGACCGAGTCCACACGTTATTGTTTCATCAGCTCAAAGAAAAACATTCTCAGATTCGTTTAAGTGCACTCCGAATTTGTAACGGTCTTTTTAAGTATGTATTTATGCTTAACGATTAATATTATTATTTATTTTTACGATAATTAAGTACCGTTAATCGATAGTATGTTTTTTCGCAATCGTAATGACATTTGTTTTAGGAAATTTGAGCAGTTCAGAAAGTTGACAATCATCAATTTATCGATTCTGCTTAAGCTCACGGTGAACATGGATGCGGGGCGTACCTTGCCCCCGCCAAAAAAGTTCGCTGCAGAACTGGAAGTTTTCGCGATCAAATGTCTGAAAGAGTGGAAAGACGAGTTTGGCAAAGACTTTACAGCGGAGTTCGAGTTCGTGTTCAAGTATTTGAACAAGTATAAAAAGGTACGTGGGTTCGAGACCACCGGTACGTGGCTTATCCGCCTCCGTCGTCATATTATTATTTTAACCTGATGTTCGCGTTTCATGTTTCAGATTGATTTCGAGTCGATGACGGTGCGGTCCGTGGCCGAAGCTAGGCTTCTGGAGGAAAGAGAACAGCGACAACGGATTTTGAACGAGGAGAAATTGAAAAAAATCGAGTCCCACTTAAATGGTAATCAATCGAAACGTGCATTTACTGTCACACATACGCCTATTTATCATCGTAAATACATTATAATATGTATGTATTTGTATCGAATTATCGTGTAGAGCTCGAACCGGAATTATTGACAGCGGCTCAAACCTTGGAAACTTGTCTGGAATTGCTGATTCCCACTCCCGAAGAGTTTTTCATACCTGAGGCGGAGCAGCAATCTACAGCGCCATTGGGTCTCGCGAAACCATCGTTGTTCAAGTCACCAGTGGACGATTTAGAGAATAAAAACGCTAGTTATCGTGAAACTGGTGCAATCAATCCTGCTGCGGTCGTATCTGTTACGCTAAAACCGGGTGATTATGATTAAAATAATATCGTGGATTCCGATTTTGTGTATAATTTGATATTAAAAAAAAATTTAGTGTAGAGTAACATCGTAATTTTGGTTCTTTTACTATTTGCGTTTAGACTTCAGGAAGAGGGTGAAGAAAACTGAAGATAACTCGGCGATAATCGAAAGCATTGAGGAACAGGTGAAACTTATATCTGGAAAATATTTGCCGAAACTCAAGCAATGGTTGCAAGACATTGCGAAAATGCCGAGTAATATATACCTACCTAGATATTTTGTTTTATTCATTCCTTCCAAGATATAATGGGCCTCACTGAACCAGGATATCGTACTAGGCTAGATATATAGATAAAGCGTGTACATGCGTGTTCAGATTTATTTTATAAGTAATATATAAATATAGTAGTTAGGCATAAGAAAAAACTTTAACAAGTTAAACACTACATAATTAACTTATTCTTTAACATGACTAAACTATGATGGTGAAAAAAAAACTTATGTAAAGAGTTGCACAAAAGTAGCTCACGGTTGATCGGAGAGTAATGACTGTATTTTTGCCATTTCGTAGACACTTAAAATAAAGAGAAAAAGTCGTTCTTAGATTTGTAGACGAGGCATTGAAGTATATATTACTATAGAGTTTTAGACCTTCTATTTTATTATTCAGTAAAATCGTACACCCATTTTATATTTGGTATAATATTAAGATATTTTTACATATCTTAAGTCAATGGTAATTTTATTTAAAACAATTTTATATTAAAAAAAAAAAATTAAAACTGCATCAAACAAACGAATATATTTTAACACACTCGCCATTAATGGATTCGAGGCATCATCGGTTGTGTATATTTATTTATTTTTTTTTTGTGTGGATTGTTCTTTATCCTATACCTAATGAAAATTGCAGATGAAAATCTGTTAAAACGGACGATCGAGCTCAAACAGCGTCTGACCGACTTGATGATCCGCGAGAACAAGATCACGTATTACGAAGATGACGATGAATGTTCCAGTGATTCGGACATGGAGGTAGTGCCCGCCGTGTCTGCTGACGATTTGCTGTTGGCCCAGTGTTCGCGAGCCGAATCGACGATTGACGATGTACATGATTTAATTTTTTTTTTTTCATTTATTTCTTTGCTTTAGAAATTAATGTACTTTTGATGTTTGTCGATTTCGCATAGACCGCACACGCGAGCAATGCTGAGCCGGGAAAAGCTGAGGACAGAGAAAAAAATAGCGGTTGCTACAATGACCGTGCAATCCAAGTGCCAAAGTTGCCATTCGATGTCGATCTCTACCATTGGGAAGACGAGGAACTTACGGCGCCTCGTATTTTACCGTAAATAAATTCAATATATTGTCACTTCTTTGAAGAGATACCAAAAATTATTTATTATCATAATATACACATCATTAGGCGGAATTTGATTTAAACTTATGGTTTGGTGGCACAGGAAAAACGAAAAATTAGAACCGTACAGCAAATAAAAAGTGAAATCATTATTTGTTTTACGGCGGTTTTAAAGAGGACTTGAAAAATAGAAGTGTAAAAGTGAATTAGGTTAGGGTGGCCAATGATTGAATAAGAAAGGAAAACATGAAAAAGAAAAGAGTCCCTTGTTAAGATAAATATTTTTCTGGACACATTGTTCCTCTCTCACCGTAAATTCTCCATTGCGAATTTTACCAGTACATGGTAGTCACGTGTTGAAGTATAATATAAAACAGGTATGCTGGTAAAAAAAAAATGAACAAAAGTAGTAAAATGTATATATAATATTATTATACTATATTTTTCAACTTCGCTTCGTAACAGACTATTTTAAACAATATTAGATCCGAATGAAATTATTTTTTTAAACATATTTTAGGCGAATAACTGTTGAGTGTTCATACCCGTTGACGAAAAGTAATCACGTAAAAGGATTTATAATTTATCCAAACGGATTGAAAATAATGTGTCGATTTTTTTAGTTTCAATATTATTTTCAATAATATTATTACTAAACTATTATTTTTGCTATCGGAAAATATTTATAGGATTTATAAGAAAATATTAAATACAATTATAATATAAATTTATATTTAATGAAATTAAATATGCGTTTTAATTTAATTTCAAAGGTATATACATTTTTTACGAATCAAAACATTACATTCTAATGTAATGATATTCTTGAAAATGTGTATGAAATGTGATTAATATGCATGGGCGTATTGTTTCCTTTGCGTCGTTAAACTATAAACACGTGCACTTATATTATCAATTATATATTATATGGCAAGGCCATTGGCTTTTAATATTAAAGTATTGCATTTTTTATTGCTTTGTTTTTTTTTTTTCAAAGTTCGGTTTCGATGAATTTTTTGATTGATTTATTTTATAGAGTATGAATTTTCGATGTTTATCGGTTATGCAACGTTTAACTAGCGAGTTTTGGCAAAAACAAATAGTGCAAACTGAGTATAGTTTATTTGGACAGTACCTTTATCTATTTATTATAAATTTATATGATTTTCAAAACTAAAGATATAAAGTAGGTATTTGAACTAAAAACTGATAAAATATGATCCACTTTAACATTTATAGTTATTTTGAAGCTGATTAATTTCGAAGTAGGTACTAACATTTTTTGATATTTTCATTTACAGTTTATTATACATAACGTTAAGTTAGAAATTGATCAACTCGTACGGTTTTCAATTTACCCACTATGGGTTTAAAATGTTTAAAATAATTATTTAGCTTATAATAGTCTTCATTATAGCTTGGTAATTTCCATTCACAATTATAATTATCTATTTGTGAGTGCTATTAATAAATTATAAAAAATCTTTAAATAATTAAATTGATATGAAAGTAAACAAACAAAATGTATTTCTATAATTTTAATTTATCGATTATAATAACGATATTGAGTTTCTAGAGATAATATTTTATTTTAAAATCCTGGTTTTATATTCGCTATCCATTATTACTAGTTTTTTGATTACATCCCAATTTAACAATATAACTTTATATAGGTTATAGTAGTTGTACTAAAAATTAATACTACATAATATTAATGAATAATCAGTTATATTTATAGATTACAATTCATATTTTTATTTTTATTTAGTACAAATCAAGATGGTCATAGTTTTTGGACTTCCAATTCTGTATTGGATACCGATTGTGATGGGATCGTTCAACCTGGAGGCTCAGCAAACCTACGTACACGAGTTATAGAATTTACTGGAAAATTTGAAAGAGTCCAAAGACAGTGTAGAGCTCCATTGCCAAGTGGAAAATTATGCCCAAGAGAAGACCGTTTTAAGGTTAATCAAATGCAACCAATACCAATAGGATTGTAATAACAATTTATTTTTTAGGGTTCTTAATTCAATTTTTTTACTTATATAGTGTCCATTTCATGGACGTATTGTATCGAGAGATGAACTTGGTCGAATTATCAATCCTGAAAATGAAATTTTATCGGAAAAGGTTATAAAACCAAGTAAACCCGATTGGCAAGATCCGCAGTTGCTCAGAGACATACAGGTATAATGTTTTTCTGTAGTTTTAATTAGTAATTTATTGGTGAATATTTGCTTGTTGATATAGCGTGAAACAGGAGTTGACCTTACAATGCCAGTAAAAGGTAGTAGAAAGAAAAAGAAAAAGGATTTAAATTTGACAAATTTAAAAAAAGAACTGGATACTCCTCGAGCTCGATTGGAAAAAAAAGTTTTTAAAAAGTAAGTGTTCATGAAAAAAGAAAACTTCATTTTCTCCACTAATTTTTCTTAAATACATTGGTTTTAGCTATTTAAGGTTTATTAATCTTAATAATGAACATAATTATAATAATAGTTAATTGTTCTTTTCTTATATTGTGTTATGTATGTTTAAAATTTGTTTAAGATCTTCTGTGAAGAAAGTAGCTCAAATTTTAGATAGTATGGATCAGCGGAAATTTCGAGACAAATTTGGCGATCAATTCAATTATGTTCACGATACAGCTTGATTATTATTTTTTTTAATATATAATGTTCGTTATTGTTTAAAGTTACTAAACTAGCATAACTAATCAGTGATTAAGTATTAATTTATTATATTAAATTTATATTTACTATTTATATATTATGTAATCTACTGTTACTGCATTATTTATAATTTTCTAAAGTATTTAGTTTAAATAAGTAAATTAGCTATGGCGTTATGATTTATTATCATTTAATATATATATGTTAAGGTGTATGACCGCATAGCAGTGAATGTTGACATTTACTGATCATTTTGGTGAATGTTATCAATTATTTCAAATATCTCATAATGCGGACATTTATCAGTATTTGTTGACATGCGCAATAGTTATTTAGTGAATGTTGAAATGCTGACAACATATATAGTTTCGCCCTCCACGACTAGTTTTTATATGAGTTTCGTGCATAATGTTGTATAGTTCTTCGTTGTTTACATAGTGAATAATTTTAGTTTCACTTACTTTTAACGGGACAATTAGTTTACAATTATCCATAACATCTACAATTTAAAACCGATCAAATCGCCTGTAATCACTTTGTTGTTTATTTTTTTTTAGTTTAGCATTTATAACTTCAATTTTATATTTATTATATTTTTCAGTGCTTAAATAAAAACATTATCTTCCTTTTTTATAATAAAAGTGCATTAAACTTTTCATGAAAAATATCTTTCATATTTTTATCCATTATTAATTTTAATTCAAATATAATATTATAAACTGCTATTAAACTGTTGCACTTGGTTTAGAATACGTAACAATACTGAGGAGGGTTTATATTATATTATCTAGCAAGCGATTGATTATCGGATTTTCTCATGCAATAACATTACTGACGTCCAAACGTCTTGAATGCATATTGTGACTGGACGATAACGTCAAATCTAATCTAAAATGTTATTGATCATACAAAATACTAAAAAATACCTTTTACATACATCGTGCTTCAAGTATGGACAACATTTACCAAACACTGATTGTAAATGTCAACAATCACTGGTGTATGAACGCGTTAAGACCATTTTGTCAACATTTATTACGATTTTTGGTAAATGTGAACATACACCTGTGACTGTCAACATTCGCCTACTGCGGTCATATACCTTAACATATATATTACATAAAAATTGTTCTACTTTGTAACCCAAATAAATTGTACATATTAAAATTATACATCTATAAGATTTGTAAAAAAGTTTATAACTAAATTATTTTGTTCTGGATTATTTAAATGACTCATTGTAATATTTGCGTATAGATGTGTATTATGTACTGTAGATATGTGTCAATTGTTCCTGCAAAATAGTGTGCTCAAAAATTGTTTGTACAGGGAATTTTTATTTTTTTTTATTTTTGTATATTGTTAAATATACACAAAAACCATATAATAACAAATTTAGAAGGAAATTATTTTATCGATTACTTTTATATTCAATAAATATCTAGTGTAAAATTTATCTGCAGAATAATCTAGTCAGGCCCGTATTTTAAATGTTACCGCCCAGGAGCAATAATATTTTGCTCTTCTCTAAAACTAAAAACAAGTGTTATCAACTATTCATTACATTATTTATTTATTAATTTCTATTTATTGACTATTTATTTATTTATAAATTAATTTATGAAAATTAACCATTCAATAATATTTGATTTTATTTAAATTTTTTCTTATTTTCTTATTTATGATATAAATTATTTTATTTTCTTTCTTTTTTTATAATGTTTGAATAATTTAAACTATTTGTGAGAAATGCTATTATACTTCAAACTACTAAAAGACTGTTGAGTCTTTCATAAGATATAGATGACATTAAATAGTTTTTTATTTGGCGGTGAAGTCTAGAAAATGACCTAACTGAACAGTTGGTGACTATGTTACATAGGAATATTCTTAAAGCAATCCCACAATATATGGAAAATGTTTATGCATTTGTTTTTCTTATATAAATTTTATCGTATTAAAAATGTATTAGGAGGATTCATTTTTAATTTTAATACAATTTAAAAGTATGTATTAGTTTTCAAAATATCTTATTTATAAAGAGTCTTTAATTTGTTGCACTTTCACGTGATTCTAAAGGTCCAAGTTCATTTATTGTTATAAGATAACTGTACTTGGATATTATATTAAAATGGGAAACTTTTCTTTCTTTTGTTGAGATTTATTATTGAATTGTCACGGATTACATAAAATGATATCATTTTGTGACTATCTAATGAACAATTAAGTTCAATGGATTGCTCAAAATTCTTTAAATTTTTGTATTTCGGAATTGTATCTATAAATTTATCCTTTTAAATAAGCCTTTTAAAATAGAACTATGATTTAAAAATAAATTGTCAAATTATAGTTAAAAGCGATAAAATTTATAGCTTTTAGGTGAAGTAATTTAAAATGTAACCTATTTAAAAGATATAAAACAATTTACATTCATTTTAAGTAAAGAAAAGTATTTTTTTTTTTTTTTACTGTATTGTATCGTCTTTTTTAATTTTTTTATAAATCATAATGTAACATATAGAATAAAACTAAACAAAATAAAATTAAAAATAAATGATACAAACATTTATTATCAAGTGCGCAAAATAAATCCAATTGCGCTTCAGAATAAGCCCTGCTACGTAGGATATTTACTATTACCCCAGGTATTGCCACTCTTGATGCGACAACGATGAGTCGAGTGACCAGTCCACTTGGTGATACGATAATAGAAATGGTAATAATAATTTTGCGCTCAAAATTGTAGAAGTTAGGATACTACTCCGGACGTTTTTTTCTATCCAAGTCAGGCAACTTAAATACCAATCACTCTGGACGGCGGCTGCTCTGACGACACGGAAGGAAGGAACTCGACTTTAGTTACAAATGAGACGGGGTGAAAGTGATAAGTTATCGGGGAGGGGGTGCTGCGGTCGATCCGGTCTGGTACAATGACGCACAGGGTTCACATATAGTCGGATACAATACTTAACGTATTAACGTGACTGATCGGAACTGATAACTACGCGGATAGAGTTTTGGGCGCCTTGGACGTCCTCACACACAAACCTTCCGGGCAGTGGCGTATTTACGGGGGGGGGGGGTTATGGGGGATAGATCCCCCCTTGACCTTTTTTTTTTTCCTAGGTAGCTATAAGTTGTCTCATTTTCTGTAATAGGTTAGGTTAGCCCTCTAATAGGTTAACCCTAACCGTCGCCGACCTAATTACCGAATTTTTCCAATTATCGCAATCAATTTTATTTGTTGTGCTTATTTGCGTGAACAGTCACGTATGTTCTGGCCTCGACATTCATTCAGATTTTTCTTCCAGAGACAAGGATATTTACGTAAGTACTTCTTCTATTAGCTGACCGAGTAATGATATAGCGAAGAAATGACGTACCTTTCACAAAATTGTATAAAACATACGTATTACCCAGTGCGTATATACTACACAAACGAGTATATTATGTATACATTGTATATTTATCATTATAAATATATATAAATATATATATATGCATCAGAAAAAAAAAATTAAAACCCTGTATCGTACGAGCAGATGACATTTTCTTATTATTTTTTTTAAAAAAAAAAAACCTCTCCTATGAATTGAAACAGCGAAAGATTTCGGTCCTACGCGTTATGGTTTTCCAGCCGAACAATCGTGAACAAATTAATTATATTTTACCGAAAGGTCCGCGGGCTCGATGACGATCACGCGTCACGCACTCGCGCACGTATGCGATCGCACTTTGGGACACATATGGGATTGGACCTGCGGGACGTGGACCGCAAAGTGTTACCGTAAGACCGCGAAAATCGTGACATCACGTTTTTGAACACCCGTCGTCCGAGCGTACGGCAAAACCGTACCCGTTTTTTTTCCGACCAATAATAATGTCTTGACCACCCGATTTTCACTTACACGACGTTCGTTTGTTTGCCGGGCAACCGAATCGAGTAACGGTTTCCGATGACTTTTCTGTCCATTTCATCTCGAGCGCGCTAATATCGAACACACGCGTTCGCGTATAGAAGTGCACGTATTATAAGTCCGACAGAGCGAAGTTTACGACATGAATCGCAGTGCTCTAGCGACGGTCGACATCAGCGCGACGAAACCGAACGCGGTGGACGTGGTCCGGTGTTCGGCACCGACGGCCGCCGGGGACGACGACGACGATCTCGGTGCGACCGCGGCCGTCGCCCGGACGGCTGCCGGGGACGCGGCAGTTGCGGCGGAAGGGACGGTTGACGAGGGAATGGACGCGTTGGACTGTTACCTGGCGGTTCACAGGGAACACCTGCGGTCCGCCGAAAACCGGCCGGTGGACATGCGCCCGTTGTCGCTGCACATCAGACGCCGACCGCCGGCGCGGATCACCGCGGAAGTGGCGGCCGACCGTCGGGACGTGCCGTGGAATACCGTGGCCGTGCCGCGGCCGGACGCGGTGGCCGACCACCGGGCCGCGCTGGTATCCGTGCACCGGACCGTTGGGTCGGTGGCTGAGGGCCGTCGTCTGGTATACACTTACGTGACGGTCGAATCGGACGGCGAGACGATGACGAGTTTCGCGGGCGTTCCGGAGGTAGCCACAGCGCAACCCGATTCCGGCGGAAAAAAAAAGACACTCCGTGGCCTGTGGGATCGGCTAAAACGTTGGTTTCGGAAAGACCCTATGGTCACGAGGACCGAAACCCGGAAGAGAAAACTTCAAGTGCCCCACATCAGGTATTCGAAGACGCCGAAACGCAAGTGAATTTTTTTTCAGATCTTCCAATTTGGGTCCCGAGCTGGGGTGTAATTACGGGAGGGGGGTATGAGGGATAGATCCCCCCCCATGAGCTGTATTTATAATATAAATAAAAATATATAACAATAAAAAATAAATAACAATATATTATATTGCACCCCGGCAAGAACAGTGACACAACTCAAAAATGCAATAAATTTGCATAACCATCCATACAATACGCACGACATTTTTATGTGCTTAAAAACCGATTTCCTATTTCGACCGTTGCGCCAGCCCGGCTCCAAGTGTAAATTTTCAGATTTTTGCTAATATTTCTTGGTTTATTATTTTTAATGACATTACTTTCATGCGGATCGTTTATTTAATTTCATTATATCGATAGTATATGTATGTACCGAATGTTTACGATATACATTTTTAAAATTAAAATTACCAATTATCTTGTATTCATGAAAACCAGACGAGTAAGATACTGCGTCAAGACGAACATAGTATAGTGCGGGGTTCGATTCCAGATCTAAGTTAATCTATTTTTGTACATTTTTCCTCTGTTTTTTGAATCCATAAATA
The DNA here is from genome assembly GCF_003268045.1 of Sipha flava. Lineage (NCBI taxonomy): Eukaryota > Metazoa > Arthropoda > Insecta > Hemiptera > Aphididae > Sipha > Sipha flava. The sequence goes on from NW_020272832.1 coordinate 291,206, forward strand.
AACGATCCACTTGAAAGTAATGTTATCAAAAATAATAAACCAAGAAATATTAGCGAAAATCTAAAAATGTATACTTGAGGCTGGGCTGGCGCAACATACGGCCGTCACTACCCGTCGTAGTTTCTCATCCGAAGCCACATATTTCCGGGAAGAGGATACACTTTTTTTTTTCTCCTTTACCCAATACACCTTACATACCAAGGGTCACTACCAAAATTCTCCAATCAGTGGGCTACATTTAAAGCTTACTTATTCACATTATTTCATTGGAATGTATTTATAAATATAAAAACGAATGTATTATATTATTATTTTATTTTTAAAATAAAAAAAAAGAATCGAACAAATTAGTTTATGAAGGTATAGTTTATTTTTATTTCGCTGGAATGTTATATTTTTTGCGAACATTATTTTCGAAATATCTTTAGTATACGAGTCAATCCAGGAATGTGTTGATCTCATCATGTTAGAAATGAGCGACCTGGACCTACCGCCCAGGGTGACTGTTGAAATGTGGGTGGTGCCCTAATGATATAATATTAAAACTGGTAGGAATTAAATTTTAACATTGTTCATCAACCGTCGTACGGTGTACGATGTACGTATACAACAGCGTTCATTTGTCTCGGGCTAAGACAATCAAATTTTCAATCGCGCAACAGCTGAATCGCATAAGTGACTTCCTCAGTGATTTATGGCCACGAGCTCACGTGAAACTGATCAGTTCGACCAATTAGTTTGTGTTCCATTGCAAATCGTTCGATTACTTCCTATGCGTACACGGGAAATAATCTGTCGCCAAAACTGTGATGTATCACGGTGTGACTGGGATGGTTTAGTTGCATGTGCGATTGCGGTTATGATCAGACTGTTGCGCGACTGAATATTGCCCGTCAGCGACCAGATTTGCTCTACATCTATTGAGTTTTTACGGATTGAAAAAAAAGATACGTTAAAGTGTACCAGTGGTGGGGTCCCCGGGTCCGGACTTCCCCAACCACTTGAACCGTGTCGTATCTTTCTAAAATAATCAAACTGTTCGACAAAATTGAATAATCGATTCGAAGATCGATTTGAGAAATTCAACATCGGGAAGAAAACTCAATGGATTAGCTGCTCTCAATGTCCACTACGGAATCAGTGCAACACCCGAGGGAGTATTAAAACATTTAAGCTATACAAAACATTGTTTAGATTTCAATTTATAATTTTGTACACACCTTTTAACTTTATTTTTTACATAATACATTTATTATCATTCAATTTTACATTATAATTACAATATTTATACTAACCAAACAATAAAATAATAATTAAATATCCTGTTGTATTGTCGCAGTTGAACATAGCAAAACTTAAGTGTTGTAATGGTGGGAAATATTGTTTTATTGGTATTTTGATGGGTGTAGTTTTACGAATCTCTCAACATTATCCAACAATCGTGAATTACCGACGAAAAGTTATGAAAAAACCGGAGCATCCGAGTTGGATCCCGAGTGCTAGGGGCTAATCGAAGGTAGTGTACTAGTTGGGTCCCGGATTTGTATAGATATTACACTAGTTCCTAAATATTTTTTGGTAAGTACTACATTATACTAACATTTTCCTTCCCATTTTAACCGATTTAGGACTGATCTATTTAGACCACAGGTATGGTTAAAAATGTTTTTTATAGTTTTCTTTCGTTTTTAGTTTCTTTTCCATTAAAATATCAATTATTAGAATTGTGTTGGTAAAAATATTAAAAACGTTATAAATCAAGCATAAAAATACATTTTAAATACTTTTTTTTATTACGAATATACCAATAGTAATATTATATAAATAGGTACTTTTCATTCACTTTTAAATTTAATAAAATTGTATTAATATTATTGTATAATATGTGGAAAAAATGTGGTCCTGTGGTCTAAATAGATCATAGACAGTCCTAAGTCTGTTAAAATAGGAAGGAAAATGTTAGTATAATGTAGTACTTACCAAAAAATATTCAGGAACTAGTATATACCTAAAACAATTCGGGACCCAACTAGTGTAGTACCTAAAATAATTCGGGATCCATCTAGTGTAGTACCTAAAATAATTCAGGACCTAACTAGTATAGTAAATTTAATTTGGGACCCTACTAGTGTAGTGAATTTAAATTCGGGACCCAATTCGGAAATGCCGAAAAAACGGCATCATTCACGGCATACCGGTTTTTGACAAAATCGAATTTTTGTTTTCATCGTAACTCAAAAAATAATAATCGTTTATTTGACATTTTCATTGAATGCTTGTACCAACTATTATTATAAGCAACCATTTGCTAAATATTGTGTGATATTCAAAAGACTTTTTAAAGCTATTTAAAGATAATTGAAAATTTCATGTTTGATTTTTTCGAAAATAATTTTTTAACAAAATAATTTTTGTTTAATAAACAAAAAAAAGAGCGTTTGAACATTACATTTTGACGAAATTATAAAAATCATGATATCCGCTACATTTTTATGGTCAAAAATGCATTAATTTTTTAATTTTTTACCTACTTAAAGTTTGAAAATATGTTTCAACATATTTTATAAGGTTTTTTTTTTTTGCGGTAAATATGAAAAATATGTTTTAGAAAGTCACAAAATTATTATATAAGCATTATGAAGTGAAATTTTTACGAAATCTGATTTTTCAACGTATTTCCATTGAAATGTATTAATTATTTAATGAAAGAAATTTCATACTTTTGTAGTATTTCAATGAAATTCGTGTTGTTTATAAACAGTTGACTATTTTTTCGTTTCCAAATTTCAAATGCCCTTTCTTTTGTGAAAGTTAAAACATTGAAAAATTGAATTTACCTTAATTAGAAACTTGATTATTGTACTATATCAACCAGCTTAAGAAATATAAACTGATCTAACTGATCTATTTTTTTCTTATTAGGACTCAAATAAATCTTCAATACATATTTTTATATAATTGATTATCAATTGATTCGCCGTTAGTATTGGAAAATCAAGATAACATATTAGAGAAAAAGGCCGATAAAGTAAATTACATAATATTTTTTCATAGAATAATCGGTAATAATATCGGAAATGCATTTAGTTCGTATAATATTTTTGATTTTGAGTGATGTGACGAAACGATTTCAACTAACGAACAATAAATAATTTTTATCACACTCGACAATCTTAAGTTTGGTTTTTACCAAAGGGATATAGACGGTACACTATAAACTTAACAGTTATTTTTTTCGTCTTAGACCAACTAGTCATATTTCATGCTTTAAGCAAACCTATAAATATATCTTATCGCAATAATTTACCTAGTAAATAAATGTAAAGTCTACAATGAATACATTTATATTACGTTATTCTTGTTTTTACTCTTTCAGCATTACTGAGCATCGTATATTTTGGTATATTATCTTGGTGCCGGCAAATTATGATAAAAACTATGCGACTTATTACTCGTTATATGTTTGTATGTCGGACCAATAGCGTAGCCAGGATTTTTCAATGCGAGGGGGGGGGGTTACGGTTTAGGTCTATACAATATGTAGGTATACATATAACATATAATTTTAAATTTTCTTGTACTTTATTTAAAGCATTTAAAGTCAAAAAATATTTTAATTACATTCAAACTTACATCAACTGAAGTTTTCTTAATTTAGTTATAAATTTATTTAGGACATCATCAGGGTGTATCATTATATCACTGTGTGTATTCATCATTGCCAAACCATTCAATCTGTTTTCACATGTGGTCACATGTGGTGTTTCGTAAATATGTTTTCAATCTTTTTAATGTTGAAAAATATCGTTCACTGTTAGCGTTATTAGTTCCTATTAGAGCGTTTTTAGTTCCTGTATATTTTTGTTGCCAAATTTTAATTTCACTCACAGCTGCTAACACACTGCAATCTAAATGGCCCTTGATGCATTTCAACTTGCTTTTTAATTTTTTCTTCATAATGTATACTATTGGATGATGTAAAAATAACGTTAACATTTTCAACTATAGATCTATGAGATAAAAATTGATCATTTAATTGATTTAAAAAATGATCTATAAATGGAATGAATAAAGATATTCCGTAATAATTTTCAGGCAAACCAACCTGGATATTGCATCTGTTTTTTTGCTTATTAGTTGTACGAGAAATATATATTTCAATATTTAAGGCATCACATATAGATTTTACATAATTAAATATAGTTTTAAATTCACTTTTATCATTTTATCTTATTTGTTTGATTATATTTATTATGTCATCAGCGGTTTGAATAGCTTCAACCAGATCTGTATTCTTTGTCTGAAGAAACTTACTAAATGGTAAGCTAAAACTCAACGCGCGTCCCAGTATAAAAATTGCTAGTATAAATTCTGGTTTTCTAATAGCACATTGCAATTGATATGTTTTTCTGATGAATCATCCTTATCAAGCCAAGTACAAGCTTCTGATAAACTATTAACTATTGCATCAAATAATACGAGAAAAATAATTATTGAGTCATGTCGGTCTATCCATCTTGTTGAACATAACAGTTTCAAACGGTTATGGGTTTATAAGGAACATGCATGTCCTATTGATTCGGATAAAACATTATTTTTTTTTTTGGGTATTTAAAAAAAATGTAAACTTATGATGAGAGAAAAAACCGTTTTCGTACATAATAAATTGATAACATGGAATATCGATAGTCTAATAATAAATATGTTATGTACACATTACTATATTGTTAAGTACCATTTTTCAAATGAGTACGCACCTTGTGTGTATGCATCGTTATCAGCTACAGAGGAACAACACAAAATGAGTAATTTATTGTTCTATAATTGGTCACCATCGATTGTCTACCACGGTCAACTATTAATGACGCCGTGCATACAGGGAATTGAATGATTAAAAAAATTAATAAATAAAAACTAATGGAGGGGTGGTTACAACACCCCCATCCTGGCTACGCCACTGTGCCGGACACGTTAACGTGATAAGATTTTTTTATCGTTACCATGTATATTATCATCTTGTAATTCGAAAAAATGAAAACAGTCTAAAAAACAACGTTTTCGGAAATCGATGGTAAGATATTTTTTACAATGGTCTTTTATACATATTATATTCAATTTTTTTTTCAAACTCGTACGTATGTATAGTGACGGTTCGAATATATATATTTTTTCGTCTTAGCTTTCATATAATGTGTTTTTATTATCTACCCACATAATAATAATATTTATTATTAAATATTATATTACATTATATCCCAGTTTCTTTTCAGAATCTTTATTTTATATTTTTATTAATACAATATTATATTGTTGCATTAAAATGTACGCTTTTCCGTTACAAAACAACGAAATACGAAACATCAGGTAAGGGGTTTCGATATAATATTTCTAGTTTGTATTATCTTTTTTATTTTTCCACCAGATACATTTGCGTTCGTTTGATGCAATCATTATTCAATCGATAAGAAAATAATACATTTACCGTTTTTCGTTTTTTTAATAATGTGTTTACTTGTAAAACCAGTTGTGAAATCAGTAAAAAACAAAATGTTTGACAAACGCATCGGATGAAATGTTATCACGATCCCGACGGTTGTGCAAAACGTACCAGAAAATAATATTATACGTATATTGGGTCGTACGGTCAAACAATTCGGAAAGAAATTGTTATTGTTTTACAAGGGAACGGATTCGAATATTAGAATAGATTCGAATTCAAAACAATCACACGTTGAATAAAATGATTGGTTTACTAATCGCAGTAATCGCAAAGTGGTGCAAAATAAAAAATCATTATCGTAGCTTCCCGTCAGTGAAGCCGTTTTGCATAATATAATAATAGGTCGCATATAACGGTAAACGTCCAAAAGGATTTCGCGTTTAATACCGTTTTTCCCTGGAGTCCGCCTGTTGTCGTGATTGTAGACGATATCGTAGACATTTCTATCGGACCGGACCAAAAGTATTCAACCAACAATGAGATCAAATCAAAAATTATAGTACAACTCATTCATCACTGTCACCCGCAAACATTTCCATGTCTAAGGATATTTCTTTTGGTTTATTTCATTGTGATCCTAATGATTTAAAAATTATTCACAAATCTGAATGTCATTAAATTCTTTTTACTATCGTACTTAATTTTATTGGACATATTTGTGTAATTGATTGAGTATCATTGAGTGTTTATTATTATTATTATACACAAGACAACGGTTAATTAGTGTTCGTACGTAATATGAGTATGAAGACATCCCGCACCTACAGTAGTAGTTTACATAATTAATATTTGACACATTATCGGTTAAAATCGTTTTTTTTTATTAAACATTAATTTTTTATTTTACTAATATTAATTTGATATCCATTTTCTTTGAATTGTAGATAGTAATGAGGTTGTTTATATTTACGTACTCCATTTAGAAAAAAACTATATTAATCACTGGAACAATTCATTTTTAGTGTAGTTTTCATTTAACAGTAGCAATATAGTACTATATTGTCCATGGATTTTAAACTGCTGGTATGTACTATTATTATTATTCCATCCGTACGTGTCGTGTTACAACGTAATAGATTCACAATGTTGTAGCTTTAATATATATTGCTCATTGGATTTTATATACATTTAAGTAAAATGTTTTCTTATACAAGTTATCACATTTTTCTCAAATTTTCAAATTTTAGAAGTGATTTATTCTTTAGTTATTCAATCAAAATGGGGTTTCATGTGTTTTTTTTCACGATTCACGTCTCTGATAAGTCGTGCTATCGCGAAATATGTTAACCAAAGTCCAACCTCGTAGTCGGACGGTACGTAGTCTTTCGTTCATCTCCGAGGCAGTGAGTAATATTTATCAAAACAGATTTTTATCCCAATTGACGAAGAAAGAGTAACGACCGTTTGGTACGCTTAAGTCTGATTTTCACGTAACGTGCATTAGCGCATGAAGTTTTCAACGAACGGTCCACTGTGTTATTTTGTGCTGTCACCTATTGGTGACAACAAATCAAAATATATATTTTGACCGCCAGAGTTTTATTTATTTTGTACTCCTTGTTAGACAATAGATAAGTAGACAAGTCATATTTTAATATTCATATAAGTTATGAATTTCACCTACACTATTGACGTTTGTACAATTTTAATACGATTGACAGGATTAATAATTTAAACTTACTGGACTAGATTACATTGAACTAGTGTAAATCGTTTGTGTGGAGCAATGGCGTATCCAGGGGTGGGGTTAGGGGGTTACAACCCCCCTCGAAAATGTTTAATGTATGTAAATTGTCTATTGATTATAATAAAAACACACAAAATTAAAAAAAAATTGAATGTTACATTTTTTATAACCCCTTCCAAAAAAAATTCTGGATAAGATTTTAATGTAGGAGTTGGTGTGCATCAGGGATCAAAAGCTTTAAAACACTTATTTTTTCTTCGTGGTAATGGACGAAGTTAAGGCAAACACATAGGGTGATATACTATGGTGTATGATGTTTGCTGATGATTTAGTTTTGGTAGGAGAAAATCTGGAAGAAGTTAATAATAGGTTGGATAGGTGAAGATTAATCCTCGAAGGGAAGGGATTGAGAGTTAGTAGAAATAAAACATCGTATATAGAGTATGACTTTAGAGGAAGATACCAAGGATTTGAGGGTATGAGGAGACCAATGACAATAAGTGGTGATGTGAAAGGTGAATTCGAGAACTTTAAATATTTAGGATCATTTGTACAAAAGGGCGGGGTCTTTGGCATAGATGTAAAACATAGAATTAAGTGTGGTAGGTTGAAATGGAGAGAAGCTTCGGGCGTTTTATGCGATAAGAAAATTCCAATGAGGCTGAAAGGTACATTTTACAGGGTTTAGTGAGATCAACTATGCTATATGGTTCAGAGTGTTTAGCGGTTGATATGAGAATAGAACATTGTATGAGTGTTGCGGAAATGAGAATGCTTAGATGGACAAGTAGAGTGACAAGAGAAGATAGAATAAGGAATGAGTATTTGAAAGGTAGTATTGGTGTAGCGTCGATAGTGAACAAGATGAGAGAAAATAGACAGATAATTTGGGCATGTGATGAGGCGAGAGGAAACAAAATCAGTAAGAGTGGTTATAAAAATGAACGTTGAAGGAATAAGAGGAAGAGGAAGACTAAAAATGAGATGGTTGGATACGATTGAATATGTTATCAGGGTTTTTGGTGTGTGCATAGAGAATGTAGAAAATCGATACGAGTGGAGGTTTAGGACAAGTGTGATCGATACCAAATAGTTGGGAGAAAGACAAAGGAGAAGAAGAATTGTTTATTACCTATACACATGTTTTTTTCTTCTGTTTTATGCAGTTTTTATTCATATCTTAGTGTCCTAATTTAATATTAGTTTATGTTATTAAAATATTAATTAATTAAGAGTAATTTTTAACTAGTGTTTAAAATTAAACAATTTATGTGTAATATGTCGAAAATGTTTTTCATAAATCAATGTTACATAATACCATAAATTATTTAAATAATGTAACTCTATGTTTTTTTTTTCGGAATATTGAAAGTTGAATTGTACACAATTTCTCGAATTTTAGTTGAAAAAAATGTTTGTTGTGTTGGATTTCGTGAGGTAAGCCTAATACTATTGCATTTTTTTTTTTTTACAAAGATCTTGTTTTTCTCTTTGTTATTTTTCTTAAATAATTTATTATTGAGTTTGCCAAGCAACGTTGGTTAACACAAAGTTATATAGAGCTGGAAAATTTGTGTTGTATTACTGTCTGTGTTCGGCTAAAGCGACGGATACTATCGATCTCGATGCAATATAATTGCCTATGAGAATTGCGGGAATTAATGGAGTGGAAAACGATCAGACGCAAATCGAGAGTTTTCACCGCGAGCGAGACCCACAAACCCGAATGCTGTGAATTAAATTTGAAATAATTAATTAATATTGTGCAGTTGCGGGGAGCTTGGTATGCCGAGAGATTTGGTGACGGGTGAGAAGAGATTCTCGTCGAGGTTTCTCACACCCTTTCTGAGAACGTACTGGAGGACTACCACACGTTATACTATATGTATGTACACAATTATATGTTATGCATATCGATTCAATGATATCTACACGATTTAATTTGTTTTCCCGAAACAATTGAAGTGAACAGCAGACAAAATATTAAGCTCCATAGATTCACGGTGTACTGTGTAATAGGAGAACACCGCAGAGGAATGTGTTATGATTAAATATTTTAATACTCATATTTCATAATTAGTACAGTATATTAATTAGTAGACGATGAAAGGAGGCATATTTGTTCGTTTGGTTTTGTATAGGTCAGCATTCAGGGATTTTATCTAAACGATTTGTAGAATCTATCATTTTGACATCCCTTGGTCACTATATAATACGAGTACAATATAATATATTTTACGGGAATATATAGGGTTCTTAATCTAAATTGACATTTATTAAAGAAAATCTTTAATCCAATTATGAAATAAAAATGGATATCGATGGATGTACTACATAATATGAACATAACACTAGATCTAAGAAAATTTTCAAACATGAATTCAATAGAGTATGCCGAAAAATTGTAATTTTTGTTGAAACTACTTTGTGCAAAAAATGTTATATCTATAAAAGTCATCTTAAAACATTGAACAAGAAACAATTAATTCGTGCTTAAATTTTAACTTATTACCTAATTTTTAATATGAAACAGTTTTATATTCATCATTCCCTGTCACAAGTTATGATGTATAATTTGTTGTAGCATGTAAAATTACCTTCTAATGTATTCTGTTGTTATTGACAAATAAATAAATAATAATCCTATGGCAACTGTAACAATATTTGTCTCCATCGAGTATTTTTTAACGGTAATGTATAAGGACCTTTAAAACAATAATTTATAAATAGATTAATCAAATATTATTAACGTTCGTTTATCGGTTTTACCGTATCCTAAACAATTATGTGCTCTTAAGTTTTGTGCAACGAGAGACAAGTAATTTTTGTTATATTAGTTTTTTTTTCTAGCCACCACGATGAATTTTTGTTTTATATTTTTTCTCCTCTCTTGGTCGTATATATTAAAAACAAGAAGAAGAATATAAATAATAAATGAAATTTAATGGTTATTTAAATATTTAAGACTTTTACTCAACAAATAAAATCAATCGATAACCGTTTGTTCCATTTTAACGAGCTGTTAAATGCTTTTCGTTGTTAACTTTACTTACAAGTTAACTTCTGTTTTTTGACCACCACTAGTACTTACGTTTAAGTTGGTCCTGTTTCCAAGTTTCCTAAGTCATTTAATGCAATTTCAGAATGCTCGGGATGAATATTGTTAAGATCATCAGGTATTGACAAATTATTAATTTTGATTTTACTATTTATTGAACTTGGATCATCCACTGCAAAGTCTTCGTTGTCCCTAGTTGGTAGTAATGTTTTCTTGTCAGGCTTTTTCTTTATATTAAATATACTGAACATTTTTTTTTTTTAAAAAATAAGAAAAATGAGAAAAAAACAGGTCTTTGCACCCGAACTAACTCGAACCCGTAACACCCCTAAAAACCCTTAAAAAATCAAACACCCAAAACCCATACAACCCGAATGATTTTTTTTTTAAAACACTCGAATTAACCAAAACCCGAATAAAATATTGGTTTTAACCCGAAACCCGAATAATTTTTTATTTTACAATCTTTATGTGACATATCATTTTGTTTGTATTTTTTGCGGTTATTTTAATTTTGTCATTAGTTTTTTAATAGTAAAATTATTATTCACAGGAATAATCACAGGAATAATTTCACAAATAATATACAAAATTGTTAATTAATCTAAATGTATCTAAATAAAGACAATAACAATATATCATATTGACAGGTGTGCACGAATGGTATGGTATGTTGAATGTTCAAGCGTAAACAACTGGGATACTATTTTTAAAATCATCCCAAGCGGATACGTCATATTATTATAATTTAATAGGTAATAGGTCTTCTACGAATCACCGAGTCGTTATTTATTGCAATACTGTAAGTCTGAAATAGAATTGATGTCTCGCGTATGATTACCTAAATTGTTATTGGTGTAATAATTTCATCGTAACATTCATAAGTATAAATTATTATTATTTTTGTATTACGCTATGTCCTAGCTATTGCGTTTTTAGTGTGTGTACGCACCACAAACCATAAGCGAAAATTTGGTGAAATTTGTGAGGGGGG
>NW_020272833.1:0-3710 GCF_003268045.1 Sipha flava
AAAAAAAATAAATACCGATTTCTGCAACCAACATTGAAAAAAATGAATAACTATATTCAAAATTAATAACGAAATTGCAAGAAATAAATATCAATATTTGAAACCAAAATCGAAATTAAAAAAAATTAATCTATCTATCTATCTATCTATCTATCTATCTATCCATCTATCTATCTATATACTATATATAAAATTGTAAGGGTTTTTTCTTCTACCGCGCTAACCGAGAAAACTACTGAACCAATTTGGCTGAAACCCGACACTCTGGTGAAGGTTTTAGTACCACTTTTGTCAGTAAAAAAAGTTCATAAAAAATTAAAAACAATTGTAGAAGAGTCGCGTGCTAGCGGCTTTGTAAGCGGGCCGCGGGTGTACAGCTACCAGCAACTTGACCTTTATATAGTGTTTGATATCTAACAGGTCATCAAATGATTTAATTGACATTCATCAGTAGTACACACACGTCTAAAAACATTTGCCGAAATTAATAATAGTTTTAATATTATAAGAAGTGTATGGAAAATACCGATCACGTTTTGCGTTATCGAAAAATACTCTTATGTAATAATATTCTTGCCAACAAACGTGTTACCATCGATTATAAATAGAATTTATCAACACTATTATTTAATAGTGTTACGATCCGCCTGACGCCGAACGCGTTTTTCCGCAAATAGTGTTTTATCTATTTTTATACCTACATTGTTAATCGCTAATATAATTTTTTTTTTACCTACCTACATATCTTACAAATTATTTGTGCACCACCTTATGTGAACCTCACGAGCCGCCACTGAATTTAATTCACTGTCCAAAGGTTTCATAAATACTTTTTTTTGTGAAATTATGTTTAATCAAAATTATTGAGATATTATTAGGCATTTATATGAATGAAATCATGTAAACTGTAATTAGATAGTATAGCAAGGCTTATCCGTCCAACCTCCTCCTTCGCTCAGAATTGTTTTTCGGAAGTAATGATTTATCGATTTGAAATTCATATTAATGATATTTACCTATATCATATACCTACGACTCGTTCTTTTATATTACTCGATCATAGATTTTATCCTAACCCCTAGTGATTCTTGGAACTTATATCAAATATTTACATTTTTCAGTTAAACTGTGTAAAGCTATAATTTATCAAATACTGCAATTGAAGTTACCGTATGGTCGAATTTTAACTTACTATTAACTGTTGGGGAGAAATCCACCGTAGAGTATACATTTGGAATGTGGCCACATTTCATGTAAAAAAAATATTGCATTCATCAGTGGTATAAAGTTGTGCTTTATCCCCAACATAGTTACGAAGCAAATCCCTGAGCCATAGAGTATATTCTTTATCACAAACATCGAAACCATTGTGTCCATACTCATTTTCTATCTAACATAACAAATTGTACACATTGAATCTTGTTCAATTGATATATAGATTGACATAAAAATACAACAACATCAATTTTGTTAAAAATATATTTTTCAAATAAGTTTAGTAGTTCATTATTTTTACATTCCACAATGGGTTACAATAAAATTTTTATGTGTGTTCATTTTATCTGTGACAATACCATAACGTCTGTAAAACTTGATAGTTCATTATTATTTTTATTGTTTATTATTTAATTATTATTAACCGGTGTCGCAATGTAACAAATATCTTACTTATCCTCACTTTTAGTTAGTTATGTCAACTGTACAGTTTAACATACACGTTAGTAACTTAATACAAAGTATATCTAAACGCCCTGTAGTTACTTTCTTTTGTAATAATTATTCAAATAGTATTATAAAAATTGTTCAAAGTATTCAAACACTTTCCAACGAATGTTTAACTATTTTACAGATTCCGTTCATAACACAGTCTACGGCACTTGACACCGATTCACACGAGATCGGTCCACGTTTACTACTTTTAACGTACCTCATTATTATTTTCATTCTATCCCGAAATAAATTATCTGTCAAAACAACACAAATAGGTACTAATTTATTTTATATAACTCACCTGAACCATGATAATGTTGCCTTCATTTCCGTACAAAAATGGAACTATTTTTGGCATTAACACAGAAAACCATCTTTTTACATACTTTGTATAATCTGAAAAATTATAGGAAATTAATTCCATACGATTATACGACTATCATTTATGTAATAAATTAAATTTGATGTTTAATGATACCATATATTATGTAATTAGCCATAAGAATAAATAAATTAATAATGTGTTTTAAATCAATGTTGTAATAAAATAATCTATATAATTTTATTTTACTATTAAAAATAACTAACAAATGAACTAAATGTTTATAATATATTAATCAACTTAATTAATTGTTTTACTATTCATTTATTCTTCACGTTATTCTTAATATTAAAATTAAAAATATAAAGGTTTAATTACTTGTATTTCCAAATCATAGTAAAAATATACATCAATAAACTAAAACAAATACTGACAATTTTACACGATTAATTTGTTTTTCTTTGCGTTTGTAAACAAGCTAAAATACTGTATTATATAATTATGTAATTTATTTTTTATCTGTATTTATTAATTACAGGCGTATCATTTATATTAATTTTACTATTTAACCTTTGCCATGTTTATCATTTTCGAATAATAATGGTTTCAATCGAAAACCCTCATCAAAATGTAAAGAAAAATGTTAACAGTACTAATTGTATACATATTTTTATTTTTACTATCTGACTGTAACAAGGAACATGTATCGATTTTAAATTATGCCTATTTTTTTCATTCCATCAATGTATTTTTAAACTTATGTAATTAAAATTGATAATTAACTTTTTATCAAGTAACGAAAACCAAATACTCAATATATTTTAGTAGTCCATTTCATACTTTTTATACATTATATCAATATTGAATTATATTAATTATAACACAAAATTGTAATTATTTTAATTCGAAATTCTATTGCTGTTTTTATTTATATATACAGGCCAATATCATTAGTAGTGTTAATAAATATTATAAACAATGTTGTCGAAACTATAACAATAGATTTTGCCATTATTTAGACGCTTTGTAATGTCACGCTGTGATATTAAATTAGTCGTTTTAAAATTTTAAAATAACCGTTGGAAATCAAATTTTATTTTAATCTTAACAAATTTATTTCGTTAACAGAAAAATTTATCATTTGCACTAGTCAAGTGAGGTTGTGCGTTAGTATTACTAGCGACTATCGAATTTTTATCAATATTACATTTAAATATAATATACTTAATCAATATGAACAGTGGAAAACGCCAAGATGTTTTTATAAATGAAGTAAATGAAAAAATTATCAATAGGAATCCCATATCAGTTTTAGAATATTCCCGTTTAAAAAGTGAGTCGAGTTTCATGTCGAGCGAGTCAAGTGAGGAGGACGAAAAGGCTTTGGATTTTACATTTCTCGAGCCATTACGGAAAACCGTCGACAAGACGATGAAGATATCTGGCATGACGCCGAAGACCGTCGGACGTGACGCAAAAAAGTTTACGAAACCGATAGTGACTAACACGGTACGGAAACCGGGCGCAATGGTTACCTCACGTTCGAAGAAGGCTGCCAACAGCACCGGGGTTGGAACGAATTGGACGATGGATGTCAAGAAAACGAGGAGAGCAGTCGATAAGGTGGGTCGAGCGACCGAAGTGAATGTTCGGTACAACGCGTCCAAGACAGCCGAAA
>NW_020272834.1:0-3830 GCF_003268045.1 Sipha flava
TCATTCTTAACTTGGAGAAAGAAAACTTTAAAATATAAAAATAATTTATCATTTGATACTTATTCATATAGGTCGTTTTTATATTTTATTGTTATCAATAAATTAATTATATTTGTTACGATGATAGGACTAAGTAAAAGGATCAATATTTTTTTTTCGATACTCATACCGGTCGTTACGTTACGTTATTTTCATTCCATTCGTTACCTAGTGAAAGTATCGTTACTTTTCTTTCGATATCATTTCTCTACCTGTAAAACCATAGATAATAGAAGAATGGATAGGCCATTACAACTTATCACATGGGAATAAATATTTATTTTGAGGTTACAAGGGGTCTTATCAATTATCAAAATGTCAAATTGTAAATTTAAATAATCAATATCTATAATAGGTGTTTTTTATATTCAGTTCTTTTCGTTATTCATCATATTTTATATTTAATGTTAATTTTTAATATTAATATTGAATAACAAAATCATACTTATATTTACTTATAATTTATAATTAAAATGATATTACCTATGTCGAATCTTAAATAAATATATAAATCACAATTTGGATCCATAAGTCGGTATAATGACAATATTTAATACACATTATTTACTCATGACTAAAATGAATAAGCTTTGTTAACTTAGCTCGGGTACGTTTTTCCTTAATATTGTTATCATTTATTTTTCTAATTTCGTGAAAAATACGAATGTCAACATATTTATTGATTGTTAAATTTATTAAATTATCTCTGCGCATATGCTTATTTAAAAATGATTCTTGTCCTGTGCAATATGGAATTGTTTCTTTTCCTCTTTTATAAATGTTCGCTTTAACTTTGTTAATTAAAAACTGTTTGTTTTTTGGCTTATTGTAATATAATGGAGATTCACTTCTAAAAATCTTTTCTGATTCTTGGCATAATACTTCTACAGCTTTGCTAGGATACACTAATCCTTCTCGGTTCTTAATATTTATTGAAGAATTAGGATTTTTATCGGACTGTTGAATCAAACAATTTTGGCAGCTTTCACATTTTAAATTTTTTAATATTTTTTTTACAATAAATCCATCTATAAACATAGATGTATCTTCTATGAATGAACTTATTTTTGTATAATTTTCAAAATAGTCATGGTCAATGTTTATATCTTGCTGTGGTAGCTAAGTGCTTTCTAAAGTTAATACTGAGTCCTTGGCCTTTTCAGTAACACTTAGATTTTTTGTGTTGTCCAAAATTGAACAATTGCCAAATATTGACCCAACTGCTTCATTATGGACTAAAATTCTTTTATAAGTTGCTTTAAATTGCATACAAGTTGGATTGTCGTTATATTCAAGCCTTGATCTAATAGCACTAAATGTTGTTTCAATAAAATCTTGACTAATTTTATAAGTTAAAAAAAATGTCATGTCACCTTTTGAACGTAAACTTTGGTACATTTTTATTGCATTCTGGAGCCTCAAAATGAAACCAACAAATCCAGTTTTTCTCGTTGATTCCATCTAAGAATTGTAGGCCTTTAACGTATTTGATAAAATGTTTATGTATATTTTGTAGTCGTCTAATGTTTCATCAGAAATAGCACGTTTGAATGGTGATTTCGAAAATCTTGATCTACTGTTTAGTATATCAAATACATTATTAATAAAATATATAAATTCTATTGTTGGCCCTGCTTCTTTGAAATCTTCATCTGTATTTTTTAAATAAGTAAGCGCATCAGCAATACTTTGACTCAATGTTTGAGCTGCTAATCGGACATTAATTTTCTCATTGTGAAAATTAACATGTCTCTTGGTCAGTCTAGTCCCAGCTCTTAATCCCTGTTCCTTTTCTAATTCATACAGTTTTTTAATGTACATCCAATCAATAATCTCTCCATTGGAGTTTTTAATCACCGACCTGTGTTCCCATGCATTTCTTATTAATTTCAGCATGTGAGCAGGATCAAAATAAATAAATAATTTTTCATCATATTTACTAATAATAAAAGCTCGAGGGTTCTTATGATCAAAATTAGCTCCTAATTCAGTACACATTCTTGTGTTTACATTTGCTCCATCAAATGTTATTGATTGGAGTTTAGCACCGGTATCATGTAATAAATGAATTCCTTCCTGTAATAGGTTAGCTCTTTCTTTACCTCCTAATCCATCAATAAGGAAATAAGCCAATGGCATTTTCCAGTAACTATTTATGCCTACTGCCAAAAACACTAAAGCATTTTTTGCTAGTGGAATATCATCACTGTCATAAGAATACTCAGCTCCCATGTTAATATATCCATGAACATTTTTTTGACTATCAATTTCAACTTGCTGCCTAATACACATCTCATCAATAACTAAATTACAATACACAGAGTGATCAACTGCTTCTTTTCTAATCGCTTCAAATGACTCTTGTGTGAACTCAGGTTTACCATCAACCACCATAAACCATCTACTTAATGAACGGGGATGTGGAAGCAAATTATTAAATCTTTTCCTGACATATGTGTAAGCTTTTGGAGAGTAGTATTGTAAAGTAACAGCAAACTGTTTAAGTTCATTAAAATACACCTGTTTTTTACCTTTCAAACCTCTTATAATAAATTGTTCCAGAACATCTGAACGTAAAGCCTAATATAAACAAAACAATCATGTAACTACATTAATATTTACTTTACAATTAATAATATACATAATAATTATACATTAATTTTAGTAAAAAGGAAATATTTAATGGAACAAATACATTATTAGTATAAAACAATAATGAATAATAAAACCATTAGATTAATACTAACACATTTTTCATGCAACACAACAACATACAAATAATATTATTTTTACACTCTACTGCCCAAACATTTAATTAATTACAATTATTTGTATTGATACCTTCATATTATCAGCTGTAAAATCAGTTAATAAAGATTTTTGTTTTAAAACAGATAACATGTCATTTAATGATGTAATTTTATTTTCTAAACGTCTGTTTTTTTGATTTATAATTTTGTTTTTCCTCCTCAAGTTTTGAACTGTCTTTTTTACAATTTTTAAATTTCTTGATGACCATCTTGGAGTTCCAAAATCAAAAGAAGTAAGATTGCCAATTCGACTAGTGTTATATACTTTCTTTTTCTTAAGACACCTGATAAAAAGTCAAACAATTTAAATAATATTACTAAAACTATTATTAAAATTTTATAAGGAAACAAAGTATCAGAAAATATAACATATACAACATAAACATTTTACTTACATATTTGGAAAACGCTCATGGGATGAATCTTCTTTTGTTTTTTTCTTAGGAGTTGAATATAAATAATCATTTGGACTCAAAGAGTGTCTAAAATTTTAATTAATAAAAAATTATTATTACATTGTTCATTCATATTACGTTATTCACATCTTAAATCACTTATCATCAATAATATTATACTATTATAAATTGTGATATATATAATACATACTTATGCATAGTTCTAGATGTAGAAGGAATGGGCGATATCAATGATAGATCTAGTTCTGGTATACTTTCAAATGAACTAAAATGTAATACATTAAAGAGTTGTAAATGACTTTAAACTAATTACTTTTCTAAATGAAGAATATTCTTACAGTGATGGAACAGTTAATGTTTTAAGTATCTTTCTATTAAGACTAAAATTATAGCAGTCTTGACCAAAATGATTACTACATACTGATTGGTTAGGTGTAGCCATTGATAAACCCAAGGCATCACACCATTTAAGCCTCTTTACTTCATTTTTCGGAAATCTAAACCAAAACAATTTGAAATATATTTTTGATATATTTTCAAATATGTATAAATGTATAATAACAAC
>NW_020272834.1:3930-55934 GCF_003268045.1 Sipha flava
GGGGGGGGGGCATAGTCCAAAATGCAAATCTTACATTTTTTCAGTATTTAACAAATACATACAAATAGAAAATAATTTTAAATGTGTATTTTTTTTTTATTTGTTGAAGATTATATTTAAATTATAATAATATTGTAAATATTTATAACAATAAAGATAATTGTAATTTCCTAGGATTAGATTTTGAAAACATATCTAACACTTCTTCAGGTTTTACATCAATTTGCTTATGGATATTAAGCAAAGTTAACCCGTTTAAACGGTTTTCCCCCATTGTTGTTCTCAAGTATGTTTTTATGCGTTTTAGCGTTGAGAAAGACCTCTCACTTGTCGATGTTGTTACTGGTAATATTGCTAAAATTAGTAAAAGTTGACGAATGTTTGGAAAATACCCATTTTCAGTTTCTTTGAATGCGTCTATTGCTGTATTTATTTTTTCCTTTTTTACTGGTTGTTGAGTCCAATGCAGCTGCCACAATGCAATTTCACCTGTAAATAATTGTAGTAATGCATTTATAATTTATTTCAAAAATGTAATACCTAGTGATTTATTATAATAATTGTTTTTACCTTTTAATTCGTCTATGGATCTAGGCAAATCTGCTTCATAAAATGTGACACCTTCTATAATATGTTCTTCAGATTTATTGTATAAATAATAAGGTATCAGTTGTTGAATTTTAAATAATATTGGATTTTGGTTGTCAAAAAACATGGATTGAATAGATGTTATGAAATTGTCCAAAACTGTGAAGTATACCGTAATTTTAAAATATTCTTCAGGACTTGAAGTAATGTTGTTTGATCGATTTATTTGTTGTTTGCATATTCGTGGTGTTTTAACTTCAATATTTAAATTTTCGGCTTTTGATACGGCTCGATTAAAAATGTTGTTAAATGTTGCATTTTGTCTTTTGTTTTTAAGAACATCTAATACAGTCTGTATGATTTCAATACATTTAGTCAAATCCAAACCAGGGTCTTGTAATTTACGTGATATTGGCAAAGTCAAAGACAATATTTCTACTGCTACTTCTAAGGCCAAAATAAATTCAAAAGTCAATATTGAATGAAGAAGTCCGTTAAATTTAGAAAGTATATTTCCATCCGTATTAACTGTCATGTCTTCTAAAAATTGTACAATAGGTATAAGCATATCGGAAAACCAAATAATCGCCTCGTGAGATTCTACCCATCTAGTTTCACACAACTTTACTAGCAAAACTAATTTTGATGAAGGCAAAATTTCATTTTTTTTTTTTTTTAAATAAATCAATTCTTGGGAGAATCACGCACAAAGTTAGATACTTCTTTGACTGTAGAAAATAATTTTTTTATAGATAATACATTACATGCTTTTATTAAAGTTAGATTTAGGCGGTGCGATGCACAATGAGTGTATATTGCCTTTGGTTGCAAATTTAAGATTCTAGCTTGAACTCCGCGGTATTTACCAGACATATTTGCTCCACCATCATATCCCTGCCCTCGTAAAAATTCCTAACTTAAACCAATTTCTTTTAATTTTTGGACGATTGTATTTGCTAAATTTTCACCAGTACATTCATAAACCGGAACAAAGCAAATAAAATTTTCTTTTATCAAGCATGATTTTAAATCAACATATCTAATCGATAAACTTATTTGCTCAATATGTGATAAATCAGAAGTTTTATCACATAAAATTGAAAAAAATTTACATT
This sequence comes from Sipha flava, assembly GCF_003268045.1. Lineage (NCBI taxonomy): Eukaryota > Metazoa > Arthropoda > Insecta > Hemiptera > Aphididae > Sipha > Sipha flava. The sequence goes on from NW_020272834.1 coordinate 5,634, forward strand.
CATTCACCTCTTTTATTAATTTGTCTGTGATAATCAAGCCACATATATCGATCAAATTATTTTGAATAGTTTTACTAACAAATGTTGCATTTTTTTGGAGCCGATTCTAAGTGATTGCGAACATCTACATCGCCCGCGTCTATTCTGAACATCAACAATTCTTTGAATATTCCAATATTAAAATTATTTTTTGCTTGGTCATTTGAAATCAGATTTGATAAATTAACATTGTCTCTATGCTCCCTTATAGATATATTATGACGACCACAGAAAATAATTGTTTTAATTATAGGAATTAACTTCTTTTTATTTTGTTTGACAGTTTCATTTAGTTGGTCATCAAGTTGAATTTCTATTGTTTTTTGTTTGCCTTCAAAACATTTTATAAATCCTAAAGATCGCACAATTGCTGTTTTATGATATTCTTTTTCCATATGTATCTTAAAATCGTGTAAAGCATCTTTGTATTTTATCATAGGAATTTATTTTAAGACCCCAAGCCTTTGTCATCCAATCCCACCAAACTTTGGTCCAGAAAGCACACATACTTTACAAAACGCTCCTTCTCTATTACGACTATAAGCTAACCAGTTGTGCTTATTTAGCCATTCAATTTGAAAGCTTCTTTTAAGACCTTTTTTATTAAAGTATGAATACTTACAGGGAAAATATAATTTTGTTTAGGTGACCACGTTTCTTTTAAATATTTGTAAAGCATATTTGGATCGTTTCGAATTTTTTAGATTTGCATTTTCTTCAATAGTAAATGCGATATCATATTGACTGTTAGAATCGACTTCACATGAATCAGAAATTGTAGCTGGCTCTGACTCTGTTGGTAACACGCTTACATTTTCTATATCTTCACTTGGAGATGGATTATTTTTGTCACTTGTTTTCAACTTTTTTAAAAAAAAGTTTATTTCACTTTGTCGTTTTTGTGACATTTTAAAACAGAATAATTTAACACGAAATTACAAACGAAAACACTACGGACAACAGCAGTACAGGCGAGTACAGCACAAAATACGAATTACACACGAGTGACACGACGACTGTAAAATTACTAACATTTTAAAACGATAATAGCAATATAGAAATGGATTAGTGAGAATCGTCTTACAAATAAAATAAGATAGCGATGGCCAGTAGGAACGATACATGGCAAAAATAGCCGGTCTGCCGTCTGCGTTAAGGCGAAATGCCTTTATACCCGCATAATAAAAGTAATAGTAATATGTTTGGGAGAATTTCTTATATAATGATAATATAATAATAATATAAAATATATGTAATAATAATATTTCTTAAATTATAATATAATGTGTTTGAGCGAAACAATATAAAAGATAAAATTATAAAAATTAATAATAAAAAATAATAAAACCTAACTTATGCCAATGGGGGGGGGGGGGGGGGCCCCTTCGGCCCCCCCCCCCTTAAATCAGCCACTGAATACTCACAAATGAAATGATACGTTGCCTGTATTATCTTTAGAGGATACATGACAAACAATGCAAGTACGAACCATAGCTTGAAAACAAATGATAATTCGTACAGAATCAGGAATACTTCAATTTGTAAAAATGTTAAATAATTTTTAAATAAAATGCGTTAACAATAAAAATATTTGTTATCATCATAGATATCTTCTATTATCATTATGAAATAAAACTAATGATAAAACCCCTTGCTAAAGTGAGTGCACTATATAAAATCAGTCTATCTCTCATCCACATTCCGGACCGCGACCCCTTGTATTGTTAATATATGATTGGCCTATCCATTCTTCTATTATCTATGATTAAGTCTTTCTGAAGACATAGATGATCTTCAATAATTTTTTATTCGACGGAGTGTAGAAAAACACCATTCAGTTGAACAGTTGGAGGCCAAATTACAAAGGAACATTCTTGAAGCTACATCAGCAAATGGAAAAATTGTAACTAATTGTTTTTATTTTATAAATTTACTCATGTCTAATAGCGTTTTAAGAGGGTTGATGGTTAATTTCTATACAATTTGAAAATTAACACATTCATTTTCAAAAGATTCATCTTGAACTTGTTTATAGATAGTTCTCAATTTTTTTGCATCTAGCAGATTTCCTTTTGTAGAGTTCAACTATTTAATTGTCACAAATTACATAAAATGTATTAATTTCGTAATAATGAATTAGCAGAAAAAATAATTTTTTAAGATTCCATAATAATAATTTAATTCCATAATCTGAAAATTATAATATTGGAAATAATTTGAATAAAATTAAAAATGTTAAACAATTTTGAAATTCTAGGGCCACTTGGAGATGCTACGTGAAGTTGACCCACCCTTTTGTTTATTAATTATAATTCGCAAACGGCTTACTCGCAAATTCTCGCAAATAAAGACGCATCGTTTGGTATCCATTTTGAAATTCTAGGGCGACTTGGGTGGGCTAACTTCACGGTAGGGAAATAGAATTTGCGGGTAAGGGGTGAACTCGCAAATTCTCGTAAATAAAGATACATCGTTTGGTATCGGTTTTTAAGTCAGTGGCGTAGTTACAGGGAGGGTGTAAAGGGTTTCCACCCCCCTCACAGATTTTTTTTTTAATGATATTTGATTATTATTTATTAATATTTATATATTATAGTAAAATATTTTGATTTTACTATGATTAGGTATATATTAAAAATTGAATAACAAAATAATTTTCATTAATACGGGACATAATAACACTATTTTAAATGTAATATTAATATATATGATCTCGTTTTAAGATATACTACGAACACTTAAAAACTTACTCTTAAACACCCCCTCCCCCAGAAAAGAATTGTATCTATGCTACTGTTTGAAGTTCTAGGGCGACTTGGAGGGGCTATGTGAAGTTGGCCCACCCTTCTCTTTTTTAATTATAATTCGCAAACAGCTTACTCGCAAATTTTGAAAATGAACTCGCAAATTCTCGCAAATAACTCGCAAAATATTGGTATAGGATTCAAGTTAAACCGTGAAAAAGGGTGGGTCAACTTCACGTACGTGGTAAAGGCAGTGGTTAAAGCGGGGAAAATGTTATGGTGGGACTATATTCATCAAAAAATGAGGAGCGTTCCCTTCCTAATTTTAAATGTTACCAACCTTTTTTAGGAAACCCATGACGTTTAAACCTCTTTTGTTACACATATATGTTCATACAAATTTTATTTTCATAGAGTGTAAAAACAAATTTCCCCCAAAGAAAAATAATTCTATACATATGCCTGCTCAAAAAAAATAAATTGAAATACATAGTAGGTAATGTTTAAAAAACTTAACTTTAACTTAACAAAACTAAAAAGAATCAATTACTAACCTTGCTAGTTGTTGGTCATCGTAGACAGTAACAAATATGTACATTGCACATAAAGCGTATACTGTCTATATTATAAGATAGTGTATATTCTATATCATAATTTAATATTTATACTATTTATAGTTATTCTATTCTGTTTATATTTATTCTAAATAATAGTCGATATCACTATCACTTTAATTTTAGAGCTATAGGTAATAATCGCTCGGGGATCATCTATAATTAGACACAGCGTCAATTAAATTATTAGATTATTATATTATTATTATATTTCAGATTTTATTCGATCATTATTTTCCTAAGTTGTTATTCGATCATTGTTTTCGATAATATTTATACATTTATTTTTTTAAAACATTTATAATATCGACATTTTCTCTCTTCGACATTATATTTTCGTAAAATCAATATAGTATTACGTTTACACGTAATGCGTGTGTATCGACAGTTGTCGAGTGTCGAACTGTTGACAGAATTATCTTTAATCTTTATTTTATCAGTTGTTGAGTCGTCCACAACAATTTTGCATAATATGCGGGTAGTAATGAACGGATAACCAATAATTAATATAAATAAAATATTTCAGACAGTCGAATAAGGAAAAATTTTCTTATGGGGAGGGAGGGTCGCCCCTACCGTACACAATATTACGTACAGTTGTTTTAATTAAGAGGTGAGTGTCGTTATTTAAAACCCGTCCGGGACAATGTATATAATTAACTAAAATATTTTTGAGAGGCGGAAGGAATTATACGAATTAGAATTCATAATACCGTTCCGCGTATTCGTCTTTGCAAATGATCGTCGAGTTAAATTGCCCACTGATGCATCTTGACCTGCGTTGTTTATTATCCCTTTGTACGATTTTCGGAAAGTTTCGAAAGCCACGTGCTCGCATTCGCGCGGACCTCTATCCGATGCAGACCCGTCAACTTTTGCAGCGGCGAAGTCCTTTAATTACAAACGAAAACAGGGATGTGCCTGTATCACAGTAGCCCGGCCATTATTATATACCTACTCTGATACGTGCAGAAGAAACGTTGATATATACCCCATACTTATTGTAAATTTTATGAAGTGTTCCTATTGCTTCAGCCGTATCAGTATTATCTGTGGGTCATCAAAGCGTACGCGGACGTACCTACATGATTATCATCTGCAACGTGCCTCCAATGCTCAGATGGTATACGATATTTATTTATTTAACGCTAGTTTGTAAGTAGTGCACTCGTGTTAGTAAAATATTTGAGATTATACAGTAAGTGGTCGTAAACGGTCAGAAAATAATAGCGTATGCGAATATACCTGTAAACGCGTAGTTCTATTGAATTGTAAGGCGTGATGAGTTTACAAAATAATTAAAAAGATCATAAATACTTATAACCTTTAACTATGATATATTTTATTCAGGTGGCCGTTCTACGAATAACCGGAGAGTCGTAACCGTATAGAAATGGGATATTGTCGTATACAAGAAAATTGTTTATGGTGACGTAGACTGAAGCTGGAATGAGATATAAATGAAAGAACCGTCAAGCGAGAGAGAATATAGAAAAAACTCAATTAAATCGATCCCATTGGCCGGCTTTCAGTTTTAATTGCGTTTATTCCTTAATCACTACGAAAGTAAAATGTCATCATAAAAAAAAAAAAAACTTAAGAAAATAAGGCTAAAATATACTCTGACTATCCACGGTTACAAACTGGACGAAGCTAAATCACGATCTAAGTCTTGCGACACACCCCCCTCCTGTTTAAATAGAAACTTTTTTCGACGATTTTAATATGATATTTGAGTGGAAAAAAATGGCTAGAAACAGTAAGCGCTGATAACTTTTTAAATTTAATCGACAACCGGTATACGCCCCCAGTGTTCGACTTGCATAAGAATATTTGGTGCTTATTAAATAGGGTACTCATATTCCGTGATAGATGCGGAGATTCTCTATACAAATAGGTTAAAATTAACTCGTCCGAGTGTGATTGCGGAGCTGAAAAATAAACAATCAATCGTATCGTTTTCGAATTCCCATTAAGCTCATATAAAGATCCGAAAATTGACAGTCTTACAGATTTACGACCGTTCGTCCACTGGCTAGAAACTTCAGATCTCAAGCTCGGATACCAAATTTATTAAATTATATAATAGTCATTTATACATTTAATATTTTTTAATTATTTGTACTAGATTTATTAACTATTACTATTTGTCGTACATCTCAAATATTTCTCTACTTTTTTTATATCTGATTTTGTTTTTGTTCCGTTGTTGATATTTTAAAGTGTATCGTTTATGTACTATAATGGAGTTTTTTTTATGCCATACGTTAAATAAATAACACGTTTAAAAGCGTGCGCGTAAAATAATATTAAGAACAGTTTCCTGTGAATACGTACATATTATAATAATATATGTATTCATAGACTTGAAATGCTTACCGTAGGTCGTCATCTTTGTTGATTGTGTAATCGTTTCTGGCGATTCTTATTCACGCGAGCAGGACGTACTCACCCAACGCGCTTCAAATTTATTCGAGCACTCTAGTACTTGTATGTATGTATAATACACGTGTTTAAACGTACAAAGTCGTTCACAAGAAACGCGTATAAAATGTTGGTTTTTTATCACTTGGGCTTTGTATCCGTACTATTATCCGACCATACGCCTGTTAAAACCATCCCGTAGGACGAATAGAAATAAAGCTACGCGTACAACCATCAGGACCTATATATGTATATATTTGCATATTATCTCGTGTTGTCAGAGCTTACACTTAACTCAGGATCGCCGTATATTATGTTATTGTTACCAATTGATAATTCATTAAAAAAAAAAAAAAAAATAAGATATCTACGCCTGATATTTAAATCTGAAATTAATGTTGTGTATACATGATTTTTTCGTTATTATTTATAAGCACTAAGTCGTATTGAACAGGACTTTTAGAGATTTTTTTTTTTAAATTTCTTAAGTTTAAAATAAAAACTAAATAAATAACAGCAACGGACGAACAATCAGAAAAATTATGTTGATCTGCGGTAAACACTTCTTACGTTTTTGATAAATCGTGACTCGTGGTGAACAAATGACGTTCAAATAAATAATTATAATAATCAGAGGTAAGTTATTATTATTAATATTATTGTTTTAATATTTAAATTCTGTTAGTTAAAAATAAACCAAGAGCATGTACAAACTGCAGCTAAGTATTAAAATAATATTTTACATAAAAAATTACTGATCGTGTAGTAGTTGAACGACAGTACATTTAAATTTACTCGAGTCACTTTAAAATGTTTATATTTACTTAATGTTCTTACAGCCACTGTATAAGTATGAGGTTTCTTCAATATTTTTTAACTACGGTTGGATGATGTACCGCCAACATGTGGAACCTGTACAGTGGTCATAAGTTAAGTAATCGCATAAGCTCATAATGGCGAAACGGAGGATCGAGAATCTTGGGTCAACATACATTTTGGTTGGAAATATTCGAAATAATTCATAGTTAATGAAAAAATAGAAAATAAACAATAGATGTTCATATTTGTTATACAATATAATATAAAGCTGTGAAAATATACAATACATTTTTTTAATTTTTTTTTATAAAATACATTGCTGGCACTATTTATTCCATTTTCATGAGGATGATATATTTACGTAGATTTGTGTTTCTACAGAAAATTTTGCTATCAAGTATGATTTTATTCTACGATATTGACAATTATATAATTTAGTAGTTTATTGACATGTGATTAAGTTTGAGAATGTCTCAACTATATTTTTAAAAATTCGGCACCATTGTGTTTAGTTACTGATGTGGTCTGGTGGAGGAAATTGTCCCTCTGGCAGTCCCTTTAGAGTTACTACGTAGTTACAACATCATCATCGCTACCAAAAACATTTTTCAAATTAAATAGAACTTATACGATTAAGTATGGTAACATACGCATAGACACGATTTCACGTTTAAACTATAACTTAGTGAGTCACTAGAAAAATTTAAATCCAACCAACCCATGTGTGATTTCGTTTCCACATCCCTTCGACGTAACACGACACGCGTATTCATATGTAAAAAAAAAATATTAAAATAAAATATTTAATTTACAATTTTCATACTTCTTACACGTATTACATTAGTTAAATTCAATAAATTACTACAAAAAATACGAAGAAATATTAAAAAATATATGTAAATGCTTCAATATATATTTAACATGATTATCAAATATTAAAATATTTTATATATTGGCCCATTTCGAAATCTATAACATGTCAGTGCATCATTAAAAGTTTTGAATTTAATTCAAATAGAAATTGAATGAAAAAAATGTAAAACTTTCTTTAAAAAACAATCATTATATTTTATTAAAACCATGAGTCAAGCGAAAATTGCAGTAGTGTATATGTAAGACTATTATTGATGCTTTGGGTTTACGGATTCATGTGCAAATATTAAAACCATAGTTTAAATTTAAATCATTTTTAAATTGTGCATAATATTATACATTTGTATTAAATCTCTGGGTGTTTTCACGGTTATGCTTAAATATAATAGCGGTACAATTCTATGTATATTATATAAATGCCTGGTGATGTTTAAGCGTCAAAAAACACCGCAGTATACTTATAATTGCTACAATGTACGCATCAAAACGAATAATGAACGAAAACGAGACTGTGTCAAAATATTGACGCGAAAAAAGTTTTTATTTTACAGTAAAGATTCATGAAGTATATTATTTGGAATGCTGTAATTTGTAATTCAGTACAACAGTTACATTTTAAGAGGCGTTTGGGAATACTTCCATTACTGTATTTTTTCCGTGTTTAGTAAATTGATTATTTATGTTATAACAAGAAAATACGCGATGCCTATAGTTTTTCCTATATTATATGTTTTTTTTCATTATAGTTTTTTTTTAATTATATATAACTAATTAAATGAAACTTAATATAAATAATTTATTTTTTCTTCTGAAAACAATAATATAATAAGAAATTTAATGAGAAAAAAATGCAATTTCGTGGTTCGGATCATGTCTAAAATTATTTCCTCGATATCGTGTTTTGCACATTTATAAATAATAAAATATATATACAGATATTTATGTATACCATTATATTAGCTATGGTGAATGATAATATAATCAATTATTGTAAGTATGTAAAAAGAACTACTTTCCTTTAAAATTAATTATTAGAATAATTATTTCACGAATATTCGAAAGAACTCATTATTTGTGATACTTATATAAATTAAAAAAAAAAAAAAAAAATGTAATAACAAATTATTATTATTTTTTTAACTAAAAGGAGATTGCAGGCTTGCAAACAGAATTTTGTTTCAGTGGAACATCATGATTTAATGTATTAATGGTATATAATTAAATTGGAATTACATTGGTTTATTAAAAACATTAATAATGTCGCGTTACACAAAAACTAAAAAAATTAATAAATAAATGAAAAATTAAATTTAAAATAATACTTTATCACGGCTGTTTATTAATTCTCTGGGATTTCGGTATATAATAATATTTTGATTAAATTTAAAATCATTAGTTTTTCTCGATTTACCATACAAGTGAACATAGAATAAAATTATAATAGGTACATCTATTCTTCACGTATATACGATTGTTATTATAATTTTTATCCGTATTTATTGTAATGGCAACAAAAATATTAATTAATCGTTAAATTCGATTGATTCAGTCACCATGTTTTTTGAATTCTCACATATAAATTGTATGGGATCCATGTGTGTTAATTAAATTATGTATAAGAAATAATATTATATTATTATTATATGATTCGGTAAACATTTGTATTTAACTATATTTATTTATTTATCTGTCTTACAAAATTAATTGGAGATTAGTTTATTAATTAACGATATAAAAATAGTTTCATCCATATTAAGTATCCACAATTTATCGAGTTTATTAATCTGTACAATAACACATTAATTTAATTATCATGTTCTAAGACTGGTTGATTTCCAATGTAGATTAACTTCTCTAATCGATAAGATATTGGGAAAGATAATATGAAGTTTTAGTGATTAAGGTGATTCTTGTCGGCTGAGAAAATGCGATGGATCACGTGTGTATTAGTAACAACTAAAATATATACGTGTTATAAGACTCTGGAAAATTATATACAATGAATACTAATAAACGAGAGAACTTTTCACAGCATAAGACTTAAAGATGTGATTTAAGAGTGGTAAAATTTGAAAAAAAATGTATGATACATATGTGTATAATGTATTATATTTATTTTCATAAATGTACTAACAATAGATTTGTAAACATAAATTTAGAATGCTTTATATCTCCGTTGTGACCGTTCACTCGTTAGATACCAGTTAATAGTTTGGATTTTTGATATTATTGTATACGCAAAGATTTGACGTATATAATAAATATATTTTGGTTATTGAGTTTCAGACCGTCAAACAAGTAAATATCGATAACTTTGGTTAAAACGTACTGCACAATAGGACAAATTAACAAGTTCTACAGGATGTATACATTATATCCCTAAAGTATCTTTACTCTCGAACAACTGACCACGATAACGAGTACTAGATGTTCGAGGGCGAGTTGTCTTTACCTTAGACCGAATCGTACTCTTTTTGAACTGACCACGATAACAAGTACATGACAAGAAAGTAAGTATAGAAACGTCTTGCTACTTTACAAAAGTGTTTTCTCGGCACACACGCTTCAGTATACCCACTAGAGATTTGATACTTCTAAAATATTAGAAATGAAATAAAAAATAAGTGTTTTGTATAAAACGAAAATGAATTAATAACTTCAATCTTACAATGAAACAAATAAAAATTAAACTCTTAATCAAATCTTGTCATTAGCCGCGACGCTCCGTGACTAGTCGATCCCCGTTGCTGTTGCCTTATATTGGTTTTAAAATGTAGATGGTGACTGGACATTCGTTTATTTCTGCTTCGTATGGAATAATAGTTTACAGTTATAATATTTTGTAAACATTCATATATACAATGTATTCATGCATCGGTATTTTCTTTAGAAAATCCAAATTGTCTTCTCGACAGCAGTAAGTTCTTCTTTTTGGTTTTATGAAATTTTATTTTCATACAACTGGGAGGTATATATTTGAACCTACTAGTCATGCTTGTGAAATAAACTAAAAACGTAGCTTCACATATATGGATAGCCAAGTACAACATGAAATTTGCATTCGTTGCTGTACACCATGAATGGGCAACTATAAGGGGCCAATTTTTAGAACTTTAAAATCTGGCGGGCCATAGTAAAGAAAGTAAAATTGAAAAAAAGGTCATTACAACAGACAATCAGCGTAAAACATTTGATTTTACGACCGAACATATACAATACGATAAGTGCCTAACACCTATAGCTATGTTAGCTACACCCATATAAATATATATTATATTAAGACATTTAACGATTAGCTGGAGTTCAGTGGTAGAGAAAAATATCATATTCATATCTTACGATCGACGTGATGAAAGACGCAAAAACGTTACAAAACTAGTAAATCTAAATTTGATAATGATTCGAAATAATATAATTTTTATGATATTTATCATTTTAGTTTAATATTTATCGTTAAAATTTTATTACTAAACACTATAATATTGTCCATAGTTATTTAAATAATATTCTAAAGAATAAGAATAGAATGACGAGGATAGGTCGCTTTTTATAATAAATAATGTTACGATTTAATAAATAAATTTATTAAATATTGTATATTTGTATTGAATACGTATAAATAAATGGAAGTCCTTAAGTATAACATAATTTTTAAACTTGTGTCTCCCGACTAATTGAACATGGTAAGTTATCTGTTTAATAATTAATACACAAAGGTAAACATATTAAGGTAATTTATTACGAATAAAAACTAAAATTCGATTTTTTGTAAGTTAAATTTAATTTTCAGACAGCTGTGGTGTAACACCCGTGGCCCGGTGTGGTCGAGTTGCGCGACGGTCCTTCAACGTTAAGCGCGGCCGGCCATTGTTTCGCGTCCGAACGGCGCCAAACGCGTTGGCCGCGAGTCGCAGGACACGGTGGACGGGCCACCGGGAACGGAGTACTAGTGAGCTGATGGCGAGCGCGACGGCCGCGTGGAAACTTACGATGAAAATGGTATTTTTTTTCACTTTTTGTTTCGAAACGTCCGTTACTTTCCGGACAGCCATCGTATAAACATATACTTTGACATTTTAATTTCTTCGCAACGTGCGATTCGAATTTCACGGTTTTTTTTTTTTTTTACCTAACGTTTGCGATTATTGCCATTGAAATTGTTTTTGAGTTATACATTTGAAACTTAAAATTAAAATTGCATTTGTTAAATGTTTAAACTAAAACACTGACTGAGGTTTAACGACGAATGCAATTTATAAGCTGTCACATCAGTACTTTCTAATATGTAGCGAAAACTGTCTAAGAGGGATGTATACCGTTTTCGGTTTTCATTCTTTCGGCTTAAAGTAATGTAAAACGTTTGTATTTAATTCGAAAAAAAGAAAAACCAGTGTGTTCTTACTTTTATCGTGTGCTTGGTGAATAATCGTCAATCGTTATGCTTTACGAGTCGTGTAGGTGATAAATCGTCAAGTATAGTAATAATTTTTACTCGTCGAATAACTCGTGCATTCCAATCGATTATCGGTTGACCAAATCGTCAAGTCAAAACACTCGGCAAACATACTCAATTACGATGATCGTCAAGTATACCAGTCGTGTGTGACCGGCTTTATGCATCGTGTGGAATTTCGTTTTAAGACTAGAATTATGTTACATGGTAACCATGGAACTACTGTTCAAACGGTAAACTGTCATCGTTGTAAATGCACCGATGAAAGTAATTTACCTCTTTGGTGAAAAATATAGGAAAACGTTTATACAGTTTGATAACAGTCCGCATTGTGTTCTATGTTCTATATAACCTGACATTTTGAGTGAACAATTTTGATTGTATAGGTATTTTATTATAGGTATTTTTTTTTTAATATTAATGAAAACACAGGTATCAGGACATAATGCCATACACAATATATTTTCATACTTGATTCATCTAACTAACTCTGTAATAATACATCCTTATACATGTTATAAATATACAGGGTATATATCACTAAAGAAGTTATGTACAAGATGAAAACTTAAATATGCATATCCATGCAATGAGTTGAACACAAACTTGAATAAAATAATACGCGATGTTTAATATAAAAATGCTTTTAAAGAGAATGTATGACACACGGTGTTCACTTAGTCCCCGATATTATGAGGAAGATAATTAAATGTATCTGAAGTAGATGAGAGAAAACTATTTTAAGTCTCTTTTGTTATATATTATACATTATATTTTGCAATACAATATAAGCCATTTATAATTACACACTAATACTAGTACATTTTCCAGTAAAATTGAATGGAATCTATCTTTTCATCTTGTGAACTAAAAAGTTTCAAGAATTATTTTTAATATATAACGGGAAAAAAATCTAAATCGAGAATTTAATATGTTACATATGATTACGGTTTTTCTGTTTCTAAAACAAAAATACACACAGGGCCGGAAATATTGCAGAGGTGGCAATATTGTAGGGCCAGAAATATGGCCGAGGTTATTCTTAATACTTACAGATTTTAAGACTTTAAATTTAAAATTTTTCACTACATTATAAACAAACAAACAGAAAATATCAAAAATATCGCAAATGCTAAAGCAAGAAAAGTGTTTCAATAATAGTTAGAATCACTATTTTTATTATACTAATAAAAATTATATGAATACATTATGTAAATAAAATAAATATGCTCTAAGTAACTTTCATTTCTATTTTTTAATATAATTATGAACATATAACTGAGATGATTTACTCATTTACACAATACATATTATTTTTGCATCAAAGATACATAAACAAAACAAATCATGGGTCATACTCATGTATATTGTAATTTTTTGAATTATTTTCCATTAATTATTTTAATTATTTCTAAGACTTCTTATAATGATTAAAATAATTACAACTTGTTAAGTTATATCAGACCTGTATTTTTAAATAATTATGTTGTGAAATCCCTAAATTATTTATGCATGAACAAAAATAGCTGTATTAAGACGGCATTTTAAAAAATTGGCACAGGGTGACTAAATTTTTAATGCCAGCCCTGCTCACATATATGCGCATTATACATTACACATAATACAATATACATTATACATACATACGAGTAGATGTATATGAACATTTAATGATCACAGATCTATTTGGTAATAAAATATGAAAATAAACATTATGCCCATCCTGTATTTGTACTATGCATAGCATAATACAATTTATTTATTCTAATATTTTGAATATTGTAGAATACTAAAAAATACACTTCCTCGTTTGTATAATATAAAATGATTGGTGTTTGTCATAAAAGGCGGTATGTCCTTATTAAATCGCCGACTTGATAGCTCATTTTATCAAAATGCCGATTAACGCGTGGGAGGGGGGAGTGAAACCAGTCTTAAAATACAACGATTAATATTTTATACACGATTATTATAATAATACATATATATATATATATATATATATATTCATCCAAAAACGTAAAATTATTAAATACCGAATTTCAGTCTTTTTCTTAAAACATTTTTTAGATACCTTTATGAAGTCATTATTATTTTACTTAATATTTTAATTCTTCAATTACATTATTAAATCGAAAATGAATATGAAAAGAAATTTAAGTGTTAAAATAAAATATTTATACCATCTGGGTAATGTCTGTTTGGTAGATTATTTAATTATTTGTGTAAAATGCACTGTTATTTAAGTAGTTAAATTAGTATAGAGGACAATTCATTTATTATATTTTTTATTTAAATTTAATAAAAAGAGTACAATTGTTTTTCTTTGACTTACGTTATTTATATATTTATTTCACAAATAGTTCACATTAAGCTGTTTTCGTGTACATAGCAGTTAGCAGGGTCGAACAATTTTATCTAAATAATTATTCGAATGATATTTTTTACAATTATAACAATATATTTTTATTCGAATATTTTAAAAATAATTTTTAATAAAAAATTATTCGAATCATTTTAAAACATTATTTTTATACGTAACAACTTAAATAACTATAATCAATAATTCCTATAATATAGTATAGTATCGAGTAATATTATATATATATTTATTAGAATGGTCCTTATTTTTCAACTTGATGAATTGTTAGAGGCCGATTCTAAATTTTGTTTAATGTATTAAAAAACAATAATGATGCAGTTTGAGTATCATAAGTCAAATCCCTATCCGTACCCAATGGAGTTAAAATTCTATAAGAAGGTTAAATTTTTTTTTTTTTTTAATGTACCCCCTTAAATTCTAAAGTTACACAAATATTACATAAAACTATTATTATAGAATATAATGAATATTATTAAATCTAACTTTAAAATTTAAGAGGGTACATTATACACAATAAGGAAAAATTAATGCCAATAAGCACAGATAGGTTTTGACTTATGATACACAAATTTCATTATTATTGTTTTGTAATACATAAACAAAATTTAGAACAGCCACTATCAGTTTATAAAAAAAGAATAGTTATATTTTGTAGCTAAGGATCACTATAATATTTTATATTATATATATATAGTATGTAAATAAAAATAATAGTACATAAGTATAATACCGATAGTATCTATAGTAATGCTGATCGATGAAAGGTACGTAAATTATTTGGAATAACGAAAATAGTGAAAAAATCATCCGAACAATAATTTATTCCAATAAAATATTATCTAAATAATTATCAAAATAAATTTTCATTCGAATAGCGCCCTGCTAAGATATCCTCGTACAATTGAATGCATTATGCTGTGTCTAACGTGAACGCGGTGAACGCGAATTTGCGGCAGATGCGAACGAATTCGGGTTGGCTTCATTCGCCGCTCGCAATCGTGTCCTACGTGTACGGTGAACGCGAATTTGCGGCTAAACCATATTCAAATATTTTTTACTTTTTTTTACATGCAATGTATTTTGAAGTGAGTTGTGCAAAGATTGTGCGATATATTTTACACGTTTATATTTTACTCTTTTAAAAACAAAAACAATTAAAAATATCTTTTAGTTTACAAAAAAAAAAAAATAAAAATATTAATATTGGAAAGAATTGAATTGAAATATTTAATTCATAAAAAATATTTAAAAAAAAAGATCCGTTTTAAATTTAATTATTTAAAAAGATAGACTCGTTTTTGGTAAATTCTATCACCTATACCTACAGTTGCGTAAAGATGAAACTTCATTTAGATCTTATACTAGAATGCAGTGTCGTATTTAGACATTTTGGGCCACGGCGCAAAAAAAAAAAAAAAATTGGCACCCCTCTAAGGGGGCCTACCCACGGTAAATATATGAGATAGATTCTCATGAACCAGAGGCGTATTTAGACTTACTTCTAGGGGGGGACATAAATTTTATCTTCAATTCAGGCTCAAAATGTACAAGTAAAATTGTTGGTAATATTTAAATCAGGTGAATCCTTAATACTTGTGGTTTTTTTTTTTTTAATCTAATGCCGGATCCACATAGAATAAATTTTTGTGTAGTTCTTTTTTAACAACTATCTGTATTTTGAAAGTTTCGCTTGTGTATTATTTGATTTTTCATTAAGTATGGACTAAGGCTTAAATCAAAATAATATATATTGTTTACCGTAATGGGACAATTAAACGTAATAAACAATTGAGCGTTTAATGCTATAAATAATTTAAACGCTATTCAATTTAAGCGTTTAAACGTTATACAAATTTAAACATTTCAAAAATTTTCCATTTACCGTTTATTGACAGTTAAAACGTTATGAATAATTTAGCGGTTTGCGTTATTTAAATTAGTGTAAAATTTGAAACGTTTTCAGGTGTAATATTTAACAATCAATATTATGTAAAATAACATTACATATTTTAAATATTTTATTATATATATTACCTTTAACCAATGGTGTATTGGTAAATTATTAAATATTAAATAATATTAAATTATTTAAATATTTTATTATATATATTACCTTTAACCAATGGTGTATTGGTAAATTGAAGAATTCATTGAAGTAGAAGGATACAAATTTAAAAGAGTGGATCAATTCAAATACTTAGGGTCAATTATAACTCAAGATAACGACATAAAAACAGAGATTTCAATGAGATTACAATCAGCTAATAAATGTTTCTTTGGACTTAGTAAAATTTTTAGATCAAGAGCAATTTCTAAGAACCTAAAAGTTAGAATGTACTTAACTTTGCTAAGGCCAATTGTCCTCTATGGAGCAGAAACGTGGCCTCTGAGAAAGACTGAAGAACGAAGGATGGCAGTGTTTGAGAGAAAAATACTTAGGAAAATTTATGGGCCATACTTTGATGTTCCCACAAATGAATGGAGGAAATTACACAATGAAGAACTGCAATCCCTTTTCCAGCGACCGGATATACTGAAAGAGATAAAAAAAAAGAAGGCTAGTTTGGGCAGGACATGCCTGGAGGAAGCAGGACTCATTAATAAGAAGAGTAATAGAGGAAAACCCAGTGGGGAGGAGACCTCTTGGAAGACCGCGCTTAAGATGGGAAGATTGCGTTAAGAGAGACGCCAAAACAGTGGAGCCGGAGATTCATTGGCAGGAAGTAGCAGAGGATAGAGATAGGTGGCAGTATGTTTATCTAGAGGTATGGTCTTGAATGGCCGAAACCAAGAAAGAAGAAGAAGAAGAAGTATTGGTAAATTTTTTGTGGGTATACACACTAAAAAAATATAGATATTAAAATTTTCTTGCTTCGATCTATAATTTTTTTCTTTCGATACATTCGAAAAAATTAAATTAATCCTTTGTAACTTCATGTTCATAACTTCTATTAAGACTATAAAATATAACACCACAAGATATATATTTGCAGCTCGTTATAAATTGCATGATGCAGATTTAAGAACCATAGGCTGAATGTTTACACTCCATATTATTTTATTCAATATTATTTATTACAGTTAACAAAATACATTAAACACAGCGTACACTGTAATCTTCAACAGCTAAATATTTCAATCAATTTCATGATTGATACCAATTTTTTTCAATGAACTATTAAATTATTATTAGTTTTTTTGTTTTCGAGTCATTTTAGAAGCGTATACCCGTAAAATAATATTTTACATTAGGCATACTTCGAAAATCGAAAGTCTGCTGATGTGTATACGCCGTATACCCGCGTATACGTACCAATATAAATGTACACCCCTGCCTTTAACTATATTTTCTTTTTGTAATTCTCATAACTCATAACTTATATATAAAGCAATCATATTTGTTGTACAACAACAATAAAATATACATACCAGGTAAAATATGTATTTATTGTCAATTTATAACTTATGTATGGTGTATTACTACTGTTTCATCGGCGTTCACCGAAATTTTGATTTTTGATTAGGCAGGTCATACGAGTTTTGCGCCGACAATATCTGACGTATTTAAAAAAACATATTTATAAATTATAATTGGTAAAGTTTATTTATACCTATATTATTAGTTAATAAATGTATTGCTGTTTTAAACATCCTTCTTATATATATATTTTATTTAAATTACCTTACCTAGTAATTTAAGTTAATTTTCCAAAAATAACTATGTTCCAAATCTATTTTACTGATAGTTATAAATATTTTTCGATGGCAATTTCTTTTATGTTTCAATTTTTTATCGTTTTCTATTATGTTATTTCATATTAATTTTAATCGTTTTTTGTTTCTGTTTCGTTATCTGTTATCAATTTCAATCGCTTTTTGAATAGTTTAACATTATACTTATAAGTTATAACTTTATAAAAACGTTTTGGTGCCCTGATATAGACACTAAGTATCGTTATAAAACGATCCACATTAAAAAAATTTGAAATTCTTATTTCACATATGATCGATTCCTTAAATACGGATCCAAGGAGGGGGGGCAATCGCCCCCTTCCAACCCCTAAAATCAATGCTATTTTTATAAAGTACGCGTGTCACCACACGCGATCACATAATACGCCGTATTATTATAAATTACTTATGTTTATTGACATTATCACAACAAATTTGGGAACTAATATTAGGTATATTAGTAATATACTGGATCACTGATAGCTATATTGCTATGAACACATTAACAAATAATTAATTAATAAACAAAAAAAATAATAATTTCAAAATAATTTTAAAAGTTTAATAATTTGCAAGTGAGCAAATTTACGGCCCCCAAAAAACTGGCGCCCGGGGCAATTGTAGCCAGTGCTCCCTCCTAAATGCGGCCCTGAATAGGAATGTTAACATTTTTTAACAATACTGTATTTGAATATAATTAATTTGCAATTCATTCTTTAGCTAATACAATTAATTATTTTTGGACCTTTAACGATTTTAAATTTCTTACACCATAAATGCTAAGAACTATTGTTATACAATTGTGATTATATTTTGAAATATAGGTTGTTCCTTGGTATAGTATATGAAAAAAATTAATTTAAATAAAATATATCGATTAAAAAAAAAAAATTCCGGCGTTGTTAAAGTGGCGTCCCTATCGCCCAGTGCCCTTCATAGGGTGCTGTAATAGCCCCACCCTGATCTTAAGTGATCGGAGTGGTCTGGCCCTCCTGGTTGAGGGTTGAGCGTCAGGTTAATAACTCGACCTTGTAAAAAAATGTTTGTTCAGGAATCGAATAACAACAAGCCTCGGACTAATTTGGGAAAAAAAAAACTGGAAATTGGATATCGAAATTAAAATGTGGTACTTGGAGTATATGAACATTATATAAACCTGGAGCAGCTTTGGAATTAGTAGGAGAGATAGAGAGATGTAAAATGAAGTGCGTGGCACTACAAAAAGTGAGATTGGAGGACGCGGGAACAATAAAGATATCACAAACAACAATCAAAAATGAAAAAGTGAACGGGGTCACAAACTAAGGATTGGTTTCGCTGTACATGAGTTAATCGTACATATGATTAAAGAATTCAAAGATGTAAACCTGAGAATTTCAACATTAACCCTGAAGGATAAAAACCTTCATATAGTATTAATCAACGTACATGCTCCGACGGAGGATAAAGATGAGGAAAAAAAGAAAAATTCTATGATACATCAGAGGAGGTATTTGATACTACGGTGGGAAATATGAAAATTGTATTGGGTGATTTAAATGCTAAAGTAAGAAAGGAAAGGATATACTATAGCGTGGCAGGAGTGCACAGCCTTCATGAACACTCGAATGATAATGGCTTAAGACTATCAAATTTTGAATTAGGAAAATATTTAATAATCAAGAGCACAATGTTCCCACGCAAAGATAAATATAAATATACTTAGATTTCACTGGATGGGAGGTACAAGAATCAGATTGATCATGTACTGATCACCAACAGGTTCAAAAATAGTATAACTAATGTAAGAACATTAAGAGGAGCCGACGCAGTCTCCGATCATTTTCTGGTAGGTATTTGGATAAAAGTTAAATTCAAGAAACAATACAGACACAAATTAAATACTATAGATAGATACTATAGTGAGAAATTAGATAAAGTTAATATTCAGAAATATTATAGCAGAAGAACCTGCGAAACTTTTAAAGTAAAACAAATAACAAACAGAGAAGATATGAATGAAATGTGGATCAAAATTAGAAATGTTATACAACAAACTACAAAAATAGCAATAGGAATAAAGGAAAAGAGGAAAAAACTCTGGTTTAACTTAATATGTGAAGACGCAGTACAGAGGAGAAGGATAGCCTGGGAGGAATGATTGAAAGACACGAACAATGAAGAGAGAACTGAGGAGGAGTTAAGTACACAAAAGAAAGAAGCTCATAATATAATAAGATGTGAAAAAAGAAAATATATCCAAAACATTATGAACGATGCAGAACAAAACTTAGGCTACATAGAACCCGGAATATGTATAAGAGAGTAAATGGCATAAAAGGAGATTTCAAAAAAAAGAACGTTTTCTCAAGGATGATGATGTTGGAATGTAATAACTGCAGAAAAAGATTAAGCTAAAAAATGGAGAAAGTATTTTGACAAACTACTAAACTTTGAGGAACCAAACGAAAAGTTAACCTTTAATAGTGAAAATATAAATACACAAGAATGCCCATAACCTACATTGGAGGAAATCAAAGTACAAGTGCATAGATTAAAAAATCACAAATTCCTAGGGGCGGATTGTGTTAAGCAGAACTCTTAAAAAAGAAAGGAGAAGATGTTATACGGGGGATTTGGCAAGTAATTAATAGAGTATGGACAACAGAGAAACTTCCAGATGATTAGAAAATGGCGGTAGTATGCCCAATTCACAAAAAAAGGAGATAAACAAGATTGCAACAACTACCGCGGAATATCCTTACTCAATGTAGCGTATAAAATATTCTCGAATTGTGTTTTAGACAGAATAAAAGAAAAAGCGGATCAAATAATAGAACACTATCAAGGAGGTTTTAGAGCTAACAGATCCACGATGGACCAGATGTTCATAATTAGGCAATTTTATCATAAATCTTAGGAATTTGATAAAGAGATTCATACACTTTTCGTGGACTTCAAGAAAGCGTATGATAGTATTCATAGAGAGAGTCTACTGAATATTATGAAAAAATTTCATTTCCCGCAAAAACTGGTAAGTTTAGTTTCAATCAGTGTTATGAAGACCTTGATAAGGGTTCAGGTAAGAAATTCAATAACGGACCCGACTGCAGTGAACTCGGAGCTAAGACAAGGTGATTCGCTATCGCCGATTCTGTTCAACGTGGTGTTGGAAAAGGTTATTAGAGAAATGAAAATTGGGCCTAATGAGGGTATTAGGCTACAAGACACATCGATCGGCTTACTTGCTTATGCTGATGATATAGTATTGATGGAAGAGTCTAATGATAGGTTGAAGAATTTATTCAGTAAGCTGTATAAAGCAGCATCAAAAGTAGGACTTTGTTTGACGAAGGTAAAACGGAGTATATGCTTATGAGTAAACGGGGACTACCTTTTTGCTAGTCCATAAAACTAGAACACTATGAATTTAAAAAGGTAGAACAGTTCAAATACCTAGGTTTTATTTCGACTGAAAAAAATAATATAGCAAACGAGGTAGCTGCAAGAATTCAAGCTGGGAATAAATGTTACTATGGACTGACTAAGGTACTAAACTCACGAGTAGTATCCCGAAGAATGAAAAAATAACTATATTTGTCTTTAATACGACCGGTTGTATTGTATGGTTCAGAAACATGGCCACTTAGAAAAATAGACGAACATAGATTCATGGTCTTTGAAAGAAAAGTGTTGCTGAAAATATATGGTCCGGTCAAAGACGAAATAACTGGGAAGTGGAAACGAAGAAAGAACATAGAGCTGGAAACATTATATGGTAGTTCGGACATATTGGAAGTCACCAGAAACAGAAGACTATGGTGGGCTGCCATGGGCTGGCCATGCTAGGAGGAGCCAAAATCCACTATTACATGCAGTGATTGAACAAAATCCTGTAGGTAAAAGGCCTCTGGGAAGACCAAGAATCCGATGGGAAAATATTATAAAAAAGGATGTTGAACAGTTAGGAGGTGTTTCCGATTGGAGAAATCTAGCATTGGATAGAGAAGGATGGAAGCTTGGTTGTTAGACGGGATGGTCTTAAAGGCCTAATAAACCCCCCCCCCAAAAAAATTAAAAAAAAATATCGATATATAAATGTTTAAATTTGTTTCATACCTTTTTTTCTGCAATAAACATTTTGATATAAATAATCTAAAATAATATATGTATATTTATTTATTTTTCGTTTCAACTATAATTTTTAAGTTATTTGAAGATATTAATATTAAGTTATTGAAGATATTGAAAATAACTAATAACAATAAACATACCTTTTTTGTTTTTAGTTTTAGTTATTTTCATTCTTATTAATTTGAGGTTAGTAAAATATTGCGTTATTTTATTCAAATATTTATACTTAAAAACTAATTAAAATTAATAGATTACAGCTAATATGAGATTTGATTAGTGTCTGTTAACGAGTCACATAAATATTTTATTTTAATATTTATAATTATACCAAAAATTATAAAGCGAAAAAATGTGATGCACAACAGTGTTTTAAAATCTTCAAGGTAAATACAATAACCTTATGCACGGTTATAACCAAAACGTTTTATTTACCAGTGCCAATAATAAATAATATTTTATACCGCGAATAAAATATCATATAGCGAATGTGTGTACTTTGATGTAATGTGCGATTAAAGGTAAATTAAAAAAAAAAAAAAAAAAAATGTGTATAGTTTTTAATAAATTGTTTTAATAAATGGTAGAAAATGAGGATTGTTTTAAACGAAAAATCAATCACATATTAATGATAATGAACCTTAAATTAATTGTGTTTATTTGTATAAAAATTTGATTTGAGCATAATGTACAGGTTACTCGTATATACATAAATATTTAATAACGTAAATAATCTAATTTGTGAGTCATGCTATCACCGTATTGGATGATGTTTCTAAACGAGCTGAAAACTGAACAAATTGTATTAATATTTCCATGGGAGGAGTTTTGTATAGACGTGCTCTGCATATGGTTGCGTATTTGAACGAAGTTTGAATGTCTAAATATCAATTTTATTAAGGGATACTGATTTTGATAAAATATAACATTATGCTATTCGATTATGAATTCAGAGAATAATCAATGGTACGCAGTTAAATAGTTAAAAATCAAATAAAATATATTTTATATTATAAAAATAATATTTTTTATTTTTTAAAATGTGGTTAGAAATTGGAGATTATAATGTAATTAGAATATTATTAGAGATCGTGGTTGGGAACGGATATTATAATACACAGAAATATAGAGCCTGCATATGCGGCCAAAAAATATATTGATGTTCTCATATTTAATTGTTTGTTTTCATTCAAAAATTACATACTTATATTTATTGACTTATTATAGTTTATTAACATTATTGATAAATGTAATTACGATATATTTTTGGAGGAGGTAGTGTACATAATATAATATGATATGTGTTCTGTCTTATTGAGTTCAGAAAGTGGAGCAACAGTAAGTTAGGTCTGTAAGTTTGTGAAGTACAATTTTATTTAAATACATGATTATTCAAGCTCATGAATATTTAGATGCACTTACTAGTGCATCTAATACGACAAACAGTTATAAATATACGCGAGTCTTTTAATACACGGGTATACACGGATATTTTTATTATACGGTCTTCTACCCAGCAATAGGTAAAACACGGGTAACCGTGTAGATCATTACACGTGTAATTTATAGGATAGATGGACATAAAATTACAAAACTATTTTTCCATCATAATAAATATCGTCATTAATAGTTTACAATAGTTTACAGTATTAACATGATACAATGGATTATTGGTAAACACGAATATAATAAAATATTATTAGTAGACTAAATTGTATTTAATTATACAACGTGATGAAACGCTAATAGTAAACGCTTATTTAATTATAATTTTTCGTAATAGAGAAATGTATTTAAATAATTTAGAATGACAGGTAAACAATAAAACAAGTATCAATTCCGGAACTAATAACTTATTCTATATACTTGTACAATAATTTATAATTATATAATTATTTTTACGTCGGTATCATAAGTATTCCTGACTTAAAAGTTTATATTTATGAGGAACGAATTAATTTAAAATATGATACACAATATAATTTGTCCTCCCACGAATTCTCAGTGAATCTCATTTTTTTATTTTTTGTTGAATTTTTATAAATCCTATTATGTTATTACGAATTACATAATAAATAAGTTATATTATGTTATTGGATTTATTGTACTCTTTAAATTTTGATTGATATAAGTAGATTTTCGATTATAATATTTCCAACGGATGAATATAACGATACATATAAAAACCAGCAGATAATAAAAACATAAAATACTCGTATATGTATTTCTTAATTATTGATATTACCTATATTATTAAAATTATGTTGAAATATTTTTTTTTTATAATTTCTGAAAAACATACAATAAAATAATTTTCATTAGAGAAATTATGGATTTAAAGAAAATGTACAACCTATGAATATTAAATATCACAAAAGACATGTATAATTATACCATACATAATTAACTACTGGTCAAATCTTTCGCATAAGCTAACGCAATTAATCTGTAATTTAAAGTAGAACTTTATGTTTGTGAAGATGCGTGTATGTATTGGATTAGAGGTTTAATGGCATTTGACACTGAATCCCAGAAGAAAAATATGTGGAGTTTATAAAATATAGGCAAAATAATTGCTTCGAACAATTCGCAAGTTCAAAAACTTAATTTGAAAGTTGTATATTACAATTGATAAGTATATCCCTTAACTCAGACGAGTTTTGAAAAATAACTCTCGTCCCTCTTACCCTCGCATCGCTGGAATTGGCCGAGACGGATGTTCGTAAATTATAGATCGAGATTTGCAAGTATATTTATAATAGTTAGTTGCCCATAAATGTTTAAGCTAACATTATAAGAACTTCAAGTCATTTGTCGATTCAACTACTTTATAGTTTTAACTGACGGGGACAAAATTACTTTTAAGTTACAGTTAAGAATCACCAGAAAAAAGTTTATACTGTATTCACAATACATGGTACTATATGGGATTTTGGATATTTAATGGACTACGCTTAAATCTTTATCTAAAAATATTTAACTTAAAATTATTTTATATAAACATCTACATGATGGTATAATACTATAATAACCATGTGAAAATTATCATGTTAATTATAATAATTTTTTCACACACATTGCCGGCTTTATTTCTAGCGCGTATGTTAATAGTGTTGTTACACTTTGTGACTAAACAAATGGATAAAATGTTATTGCAAATAATATAAAACATATTAAGATTGATCACTGTGATATCTAATGTGCCTTAGGTTGGAACCGAATTGGTTTCCGAGCCCCAACTCCACATACCAAATTGGTTTCCGTTTAATTACATTTTCCTTTTTAATTTTATAGGCTTAAGACTTCTTCACATAAACAATTTCCATTAAATTTCATGTAAGCTTTACATTTACGTGCTAATATCTTAATTGTTATTTTTGCTAAACCTCTAATATAAAAATCTATTACCATTTTATTGCGTATATATTATAGAGTGTAGATAAATTTTTATTTTATGCTATCTAATTTTTATTTTGTATAAAATATGTTTGTACAACCTACCAATTATTAAAAATTAAAAACTAATATTATAACTATTTGACCAGAAAACAATCGGGAACCAATTTGGTTACTCCGGTGCTTTAGTTGGCAAACCAGTTTATAAATATGAATTAATGTGGAGAGTAAATAAAAAATAAAAATAACAAATACAATTTACAAGACATTTAAAAAAAAAAAAACAAAGTAAATTAATTTTTAAATAATTAGTATTGCCATTATCGATACAGATCAAAATATTTTATTGAAATATATAATATCCCAAAGTTCTTTTAAGAATGTAAATATATTTTCCGAATTACATATTACCTATGTGTTTTAAATAATTAAACATTTTCTTTATGGCCAAAAACAAAGTATTCGAGAGACGATAGACTGGATTACACTGACAAAATATACATTTGTATGAGTCAATCGAAAAATAAAATGTCTCCCGTCGTCTTGTGGATTTCAAATGTATTTTACCAAGAGACTCGGTGGATAATTACATTATCAAGCTTCTTTCAGCCATCGCTTTCGTATGGCTTAAAATCAAAAGAAGAGAGACAGTGAGACAGTGACAGAGAGAGAGTGAGAGAGTGAGAGAGAGAGAGAGAGAGAGAGAGAGAAAGAGAGGCATTTCAAATATGGACGTAATGGGCTTTAATGGGCTCTTTTGTGCCCTATATCGAGTATCCCACGAGGATTTACTTACTGTGTGATTTCTGCTGTGTTCTGTAATAAAGATGATCAAATAATGGTTTTTATTTACTTGACTAAAACATTGTAATCAATATGGTATTTGAAAATAAACATAAATCTTTCAATTTGGTATTAATTATAAGTCAAACCCTTTTATTTATTTTTTATTGTATTAATAAAATTCCAAGATCAATAGTATACGTGACAATAATTTTATTTATATTTCATTCATGATAAAAGGTGAAGAATAAAACCCCAATTGAACAGTAGTTTTCAAAATGTACAAAATTAGCGAGAAAAACATAATTTTGGTGGTTAAATAGTTTTTTCAAATCGATGACGCGTCGACAGTTTAGTGCAGGGCCGTCCTAAGGCCGGGGCGAGCGAAGCCCACATTCCGAGCCACGCGCTGTGGATTCCTCGTTTGGGCCTCACGCTCACGCACTTGAAAAATTCTATGTTTTCTTTAAATTCAATAGTGTATATTTGTAGGGTGTTTCAAAAAGAACGAAAAATTTAAATCTGCTATAAATTAAATTTATTTCTTACAAAAAAATATAACAATTATATCATTCTTTTCACGAGAAGTTAAAGTTTAATATCGAAAAACAATATCGGGCATATGTCATTCTCCGCTAGTCCTACAGGCGATTATTCTTTTCATAACATTTACCATCACTAGATAACACATTGCCTCATCAAGTTCATTTTCGTTGTCGTATACGTGTATTGAATTGAAGGTTTAATACATCTATACATACACACAAAAAGAAATAAAAGTAATACATTGAAAAACACTGGCTCACCACTAGACCATATCACACGGTCACCATAAGAGTCCAATTTATTACACATTTCTTTCTTTTTATATCATCAAACTTAATGTACTGTACAAATTAGGTTTATGAATGTATTTAAATGTGCATCTATTAAAATTGGCATATTTAAGGATGGGTAAAGGTAATGAATTCTGGTATCGGTAAAAGTTAGTGATAAGTATAAATACTTAACGACCAATGTAGCACAAGTTAACTTTCTGAAATGGAAGAGGTCATGGGATTGTAATTGCTTTCGTGCTGAAAGCATCAACTTTTTTATATTTTTTTTTGCAGGACCCCCTAAAAGATTTACGCCCTACAAATCGCATGGACAGCTTTGGGTCAGGCGATCGACACTTTTCCAAACGCAGGACGCCAAGGCCGTCTTCCGCTATGCAGGGACACATGAGCACCTGGAGTTTAGGGCTGTTATTAAAAACCCAAAAAAAGGTGAGTAAAAACATCAAAAGCGACTTTGTACGAAGATTTTTATATAGCTGGAAAATATAAGTTATTGATTTTAAAGAAAAATCTTTTGAAATGATAGGATCAAAAATAAAATATACCTAAGACAATCGCACAATCGTTAACATTTTAACATTGTTATTAATTTTTTTTCCGCAATGAAGAATTATTTTTTTTATAGGCAGTCATATTAATATGTTACGGATTAAAATTAAAATTTGTAATTTCTATTGTTCAGGGCCCTGGGCACGTGCACCAAGTGCCCTTAGGGTAAAGTTGGACGCTTCGGACAAGTCGCACTTTTAAAGGGTCTGCACATGTTTAGTCTTCAGTTCTGCAGAACTGTCATGACTTAACTTAAGGTAAGTGTGTTCGGATAAGTTAAAGTTCGTGATTCGCTACACACTACTCGTAAGTTTCAATATATTATTTATTCACATAGGCACGTGGTCGTTCGCTCCAATTAAAAAAAATCAAGAACAACCAGTTGAGTTCATGACGTGCGCAGGACTGAACGAGCCTTCAATTTTTGCATACATACGTTAGGACTTGCCGGAACGGCCAGACCTGTTTAGTCAAGTTTCAAACAAAAACTGAACGTGTGTAGGGCGCTTTACGCGTCACGTGTATCGCAGGTGCCGGCTGATGCAACGCGTCGGGGAACTACAACACCATTACCTCCGAACGCCGTTAGCCCTCGCCCCCTGGCCCGGGGTGGTTTCGGCGGCGGTGGGCGTGGCCCGGACGACGTGCGACCGCGGCGAAACGCATGCACCTGCCGAGCGCAGCCGGTGTCGGCACGCGGTCGACGGCAGCAGTATCGCGCGCGCCGACCACCATGGACCACCGCGTCACGTCGACCATCGCATTCGTTGCCGCAGCCGTCACGATCGTCTCGCAAATGTCGTCAGGTAAATTTGCACACACCGTAATACTGTAACGCAATCCGACCCGAGTTTTCTCTGACCTCCGTCTCTTATCCGGGGGGTGATTCGCGCGGTCTAACGAAAAGAAAAAAAAAAAAGAAAAAATACACGTAAAACGAAATGAAAATTAAGATAACGAGAAAAAAATTGTCAAGTGGTCAACGCGTCCTAGAACGGTGATCGATTATCGTCGCCGTGATCCGATCACGATTCGTCTTCGGACGGTGTAACGTATCCACCGACGGTTTTCGGAAATCTATTAGGACACGAATGGTTGTTTTTCGATTTTATCGTAAACGCTCTTGTGATACAAACGAGGAACGAACTAAGTAATGTAGAATTGAAAACGGTTTTGAATTTTGCGAACGTGCTGAAATAATACTATTTTGAGAATCATTAATCGAGTTTTGTAGTGTAAATTATTTTATCGAGTATTAATCATTACAATTTCGTGAGAATTTAATCAATTTTTTAATACGATTTTTAAAGTTTTAAAATAATTAAATCAATTGTTTTCAAGAACATATTACAATGCATAATATATTATTTATTTTTACGATTTATTGTAATTAAATAACCATTTTTTCGTCATATTTTTCGATCGGAATTATTTTTCATAACATTTTTATAAAACCAATATTGATACTGAAAACAAAATCCATAATTTGATTACTGTAATATTATTTATTACACTTTTTGATTCACACATAACAGTTGTTCTGAAATTATTACGAAACACTGATGTAAAATGTGGTGAAAATAACTTAAAGAATGTACAAAAGCAATTTATATTCGAGTAACATTTTTTCCGTAGTTTTTGATTAAAACTATTTGTATAAATCTTTCAAGGTAAGATTATATCATGTCCACATGTAACTTTTTAAAAAGTATAAATCGTAATTTATTATTGTTGTTTATAAAAATTGAAATTCCTTTGATTTTAAGTTTTTGTTAATTTTTCCATAATTATATAATAGGTATAAAAATATTTAGATCTAAGACCTAACGTAATTTTGATGTTTGAAATTAAAAAATAACATTGTTGTTAAATATTTCAATCATGCTGTGGTTCATTGATTGCACTTTTCTTATATAAGAATCATTTCAAGACCACGAAAAACAAAATTAATGTAAATCTACAAAATAAGCGATTTACTGAGTTGTTTTATATGTTATTATATTCTATATGTTGACGCCAAACTCTATTATTGTATAAAGAATAGTACTATAAAAGAGTAACGTACTTTAATATATGACATATATAGATCGCCTTTTAAAGATACTAAAAAATATATAAATAGAAAGGATATTTAAGTATAACAGTAAAAGGAAAAAACTATACTAAGATCAATCGTAGATAACCATGTCAATTGTCAATCCAAATAAAAAGTATTAAAAAATCAAGAGTAGCAATAATTATACAATAACGTAAAGTGTTAATCGTTAAAAATTCATACCACAGTGAATATATTATGAAGGGTTATTTATGTAGTTTGCTATAATGATTGTTGCAATCATATAAAAGCCTAAAAGCTTTAAAACGTAGTACTTGATATATTTGCGACATACACTTGAAATGATTCTTGGTATACATTTGTTTATTTTTAAATGTCTTTAAAACTCGTTCATGTTTAACTTTATAAATTTTTATAAACTATAAAACGAATCAATAATTTCGAGGATTTTATCAGAATAATTTATATTTTCATTTGTCTAAAAATAATTTAAGTTGTTCAGAAGATAATATATAAATTGGGTACTAATACGTTACGAAAAATTTCAAAAATTGGTAAAGCTTATAATATAGTATAATATATAAGATCTAATAATATAATTTATAATTTATATTAAACTTATTAAGTACACAAAATTTAATTTACATATAAATATTCTGGATTTATCGATTTACATACTCAAATAATTTATTTTTGTTTGCGTATGTAATAATAAATTAAATATCATTTTTTCAATTTCTTATTTCTTAATTGATATCAACTACAATAATTTAATTTTTCAATGTTTTTTTTACTAAATTTTTTTTCTAAGTTTATCCAAACTTTTGTCATTATATTGTCACAAGTGGGTAGTAGATAGTTCAAATGATACATTTAATTATACTTGTTTATTAGGAAATGGGTTAACATTTTTCAATAAGATATAAGATAAGAAACAAGAGCCTTATTTGGAAATAAAAGTATGAGTAAAGGTAGTTGCGTAGAACCACATATTTTTTTTTTTTTTTTTTATGAGCTTTAAATCGCACAATCGACCATGCGCATCAATCTACAAGATCTGCAAAATAAGCCATTCTGGTGGCTAACTTTTTTTTTCGATATTTAAAATAAAAATGTAAGTTTTTTTATACGTATTAAAAAATGATTTAATATAACATTTTTACTATCAAATTATTGTACTCTTACATTTTATAACAACTGTATAAAATTAAAATTATCCATTTTTTGTTAAATCAGCATACATCAGTAATATAATGCGCATTTTACTTAAAGTATTTTGTATGGTAGACTCCATGAAAGTATATTGGAAATTTTTTTTTATATGAAGTATATTACATTACCATATTTATATTAAATTACAACTATAACACATTTTGTGAATAAATGTAAATATCCTTATCCTTTTCTGAATTAACGCATTTGTACAATTTAATTTTTATTAAACTACATATATTATTAGTTCAATTGTTTTAAAACAAGTAAGTACTTAAGAACATTCTACCTGATGAAATCAACTTTGTTAAATTCGTTTCTAAAGATAAACTTTAGAATTTCAAATTTACTTCACTTTATACAAATTGTTAAAATAAAAGTTTCAAATGTTAGAAAATTAGAAATTTATTGTTTTTTTTTACTAGTTCCTTTTATTTATTATTTGAAAGCTTTTAGAAGAAAATTGAATTAAATGATTCAATACGTTTTTCCTATGTATTTAAAAATTAATGGAATGTGATGTGGTATCACATATTTTTCGTACAAAATGAGTTTTTTATTTATTTTCTATTATATATATATATGTATATAAGCTCGTATTATTATTATATCTATATACATTTTTTTTTTTAAAGTAGAATGTGTTAAATTTTTATACAAATTTATTATAAAAATGATAACTATGAATGTAAAATTAAAAATATCAGGTGTTTTCAGGACTCTGAACACAACAATTATTGTGAATGATGTTAAACATTCAGATGGTTTACAATATTAAAATGAATAAATTTTCTTGAAATAAATTTAATACAAAAACATCAAATAATTTAATAACATATATGTAAATATAATATGTTCACTAAACTAATATTTTTTAATCACAAATCTTATTAAGCTGGTTTCTTTTCGAAAACTTAAATTGATAATATGAAATATTGTAAAAGTATAAATTATTTACCTTTGTTAACGTTAAAAATGAATAATTAAATGGATTATAAATTAATAACAAATAAAAAAGAAGGTATACGGAATAAGTTTCGGAGAAACATTTTTTTTTTGTCTAGTGTTATGATGTTGTAAAATTTTAATAAAACAATTGTATTCTTCTGTACCAGGAATATTTTAACAATCAATTATAGATGTGATTAAAGCGCGGAATAACGTATTTTTTCTTTATTTGATACAAATACAAATGTTTGTTTGCAAGCACCTTTTTTTTATGTTTGTGTGTGTGTGTGTGTGTGTGTGTGTGTGTGTGTGTGTGTGTATGTGTGCATTTGTTTATGTCTTTACGACAGTGTGTACGTATGTTTACATTAAGTATCTTGTGCACGTATAGGCTAATATATAGTGACAGAAGCGCATAAAAATGGCAATTTCAAAGTGCGGTCGTAGACGCAGGCAATAACCGGCCTATTATAGGTGTAGCTCGAGTTGTTAAAATATTAGCATTTTATCTTCCGCACACGCATAATTGTTTTTGACCTATGACTGTAACAATTGAAAAAACAAAACAATTTTCCTTTTCTATCGCACTCCCTTCATCTAGATAGACTGAGCATCAGCGGTGGGTTTACGATCGAAAAACAAGCAGCCCGTAAAAAACCGAACGCTAACGAAAAACATTAAAAGTTCATTTTAATGGCCGACACTTACGGTGCTATTATACGAGCTATTTTCAAACCAGTAGAACAGTCGGTGGGACCGGCAAGAGTTGCTCGAAAGGAGAAGGAAAAAGAGGAGATGAAGGCAAAAAAATAACCAGCGATAAAAGCTTTTCGATTTTGAGTTTTGACGTGTGAATTTATTACTAACTGGACAATAATTATTGTCACTTCTTATAATATTATTTGCCGTAAAATGATATCGCTCATGAAACACTATAGTTTCAGTCGTTTGGTTGTTTAAATTTAAGCATCA
Organism: Sipha flava; assembly: GCF_003268045.1. Taxonomy (NCBI): domain Eukaryota; kingdom Metazoa; phylum Arthropoda; class Insecta; order Hemiptera; family Aphididae; genus Sipha; species Sipha flava. Next base: position 38,580 of record NW_020272834.1, read on the forward strand.
AGAAATGTATCCATTTGTTTTTCCGAGACTGCGGGATTATCCACCCTTAAGTACATTACAGTTTCTTTCTTTACCGGTATTGTATACCGTTTATTTTTCGATTGTATTCAATGGAAAATATATACTGCTATGTACAAAGAAGACACAATATTATGGATTAGTTATACATATTAATATTTTATTCATTTGTGTATAGAAAATTGAATATGAATACAATAAAAAAAAAAAAAAAATCGTATTTAGTATTATAATTTGAAATTAACTGTCGTTCATTATAGCAAATGTTTGTTACATAAAATATAAACGATAATAATAAAAGATTCATGTGAATATTCAACGTTGAATGTTCTATTATATTAATGGTGATGATGTTTTGAATAAACTACTGAGTATTTAATTTTTTTTCTAGAGAGCCCTAATTATAATAGAATTAAAGTACGAGAATAATTTTCGTGTAATTCTAAATATATTTTCTGGAATAGCTATCTCTTTATAGAATAAATTTGTTTCCTTGTAAGAAGAATTTTGATGACCTGTTATAGAAACGAAGGGCTTTCATCAAAATCTCTGTATTTGTTTTTTTTTTTTTTTTTTAAGTACTTATTAAATGATATAAATGGAACATTTAAATATTTGAACTCATGGAATTTACTAATTAAGTACTACAGGGTACCCGCGTTTCAAATATTTGTAATTCAACAACTGACGGGTTGAAATGTACGTTAAGTAAAACATTCAAACCGTGTACTTCTATTACACGAAGCTATCACGGTCTGTTGACAAATATCTTGAAACTTTTGTCAAGAGGGTTAAAGGAAGGTCATTTAAATTAACCTTTTAGATCTGTGTTTGTCCCTCAAATTACTGTGACAGACATTAAAAATCTCAATTAAAATATTTATAAGACACCTGGAATTATTTTAAGTCGTATTATTTTTAAATTAATACATCATACTGCTTGATGAAAATTTATAATCCACAGTTATGTAACTAAATAATAGTAAGGGCTGATAAAAAAAAAAATACAATTAAAAAACAAAATTCAATGAATTTTGGCACTAAGACTATTTTCTTTTTTTTATCTCTTCTCTTATTTTGTCAATCACCGTACACAATACGTCTTTTTATCGCAAAACTATTATTCTAGTAAGAAATAAATGATTATAGATTCCTATATTATTTTTTATACCACAAATTCACATCCTTAATAAAAAGCCAAACATTTTTTTTTTTGCACAATAATATTTGATTCTTCAATTCTGATATAATATTTTTTGTGTTTATTCTTAAAAAGCATATGACGCTAATAAATATAATGGTTTTAATTTTTAACAAATAAATTTGGTTTAAAGTTCTTAAAACTGGGTTGATTATGAATAGTATATAAGTTCTCTATTGATGAAGTATTTAATAAAACTCTTATATTGTACCTAAATTTAATTCTCAAAATTAAAAGTGATAAATATCATAAATTTAAGTTACGATGACTAATCTCAGTTTTCTTATAAACAAATATTTTATAATTGTATTTGACTGTTTGTTTATTATTAATTTTTTTTTTTTTTTAATTTGTAAATACAGACTTCATACAATTTATTCGATTATGAGATTCAATTCTGAAATTTTTTTTTTAATATTTAGTAAGTACTCAAATACCAAAATAGTGTACTAATACACAAAAAAAATGTTATGGTACAATAACAGGTATTAAAAATAAAACAGAAATACATTAAAAATAGAAAAATGTCAATGGAATCTATTAAAAAGAAATTATAAAATAAATTCAATTTCAAAAATATAATTGGATTTGTATAATCTGGTTAAATTGAATTGAACGTTTTATAAATTGTATTTATCTCTAAATTTTTGTCCGACGCTTATCAAATTGAATGTCACATTTAAATAAAGGTGTACGTCATAATCTTTAAATTTAATAAGGGTTAATTCGCACTATATATATATAATATTATTAATGTTTAAGTTTCACTTTTTTTTTTAATTAAGAACATAGTCTAAATAAGAAGAGATGGGATAAGTTAATGAATCAACATAACAAAATGAACATTTAGGATTCTTTGATGAAGATGGGTGATAATTTTCATAATTTCTTGGCAAATAATAATAATAATAATAAAAAAACACGGTAGAAGAATATGAAAAAGTCTGCTAATCTTTAGGACAAAAAAAGCTTTTAAAATACTTATAAAACTTCAAAGGACGAGAATATTTTTCCTTATACACGGTTCAATGGTAAATCACTTATATAATAGGGTCTTTTAAAATTTTAAAACGATGAAATTGGAAGTTTTTTTTTTTAACAATATACTTCATTAATTTTTCCTTAAAGTTAAACGTCTCATTAAAACTCAAATAAATTAAAAATAGTAAATTTATTTATTTTTTATTGTTTTGACTAAGCCTTGTCTACAATGTTCATCATTAGTTCAGGCATTACACAGTACAAATTTAATATTCCATTAGTTTTTACATTTTTATATAATTTATAATTTATTTTTATAATTTTTATTATCATGTTTTATGCATAGTATGCGATATATATATGCGAATATTCAGCAAGTCATTTTAATGGAAACATTCTATTAACTAGTTATGTATCTTTTATACTCGTATCTAAAGGTATTTGATGGAATTTGCATGTAAAAAATGCTGTATTATACTATTTCAGTCGTTGTATTATTTTAAATAGTATCTTATAAATGTTATAAATATGTTATCATATAATACACAAAATTCACACATAATACTACTGATAAATTTATAATGAACTCAAAACATCATATTTTAATCGTAAGAGACTTGTAAGTGGTGAGGAAGGTTAAGTTTATAATGTCAAAGCATGTAATTGTATTACTTAAATAACATTTTACAATTCATATTTCAATTAATTATAAAAAATTATAATTTTTTTCAACATTATATTTCAAAATGTTATTTTTCTAAAAAGAAAAAAGAAATTTTAATATAGTACATAGAAAAATTAATAAAAGTACTTATCAATTAACTATTTAAAAAACATATCATAGATTGTTTAAATAAATAGATAGGTATGATATTTTTGGTATTCTTTCATCAAATCTTCATTATGTACTGATATATACTTACAAATTATGACATTTTATGTATTTTTATGAATTTCAACTACAGCTATTTCGCAATATTAAAATTTTATAGAAAAATAAATCGAATTTATTTAATATAAAGGTATTTAAATGCGAATGTTTTGTATCATATATAATTATTGTTCGTTTATAAAAAATACCAATAAAGTAAATTTGGTAATTATAAAACCAAAAAACTGCATTTGGTATTTCTAAAAAGGATAATGGATGTAGACTCTAATTTGTTAGGGAGGATTTGGTGTCACATACAATTTTATTCGTTAACAAGTAAGAAAATTAATTGTACAAAATTAACAATTGTAAATGCTCTACGAATATAAATAAATATTTATGTTTGAGTTTGTTAAAATCAATTTAAAAAATGAATATAACTAAATTTATTAATTTTATTAGAACGTTTGAACAATTTTAATAGATTTCATTATGTTTCCAATGAATTTGAATAAGTTGAACTAGAAAATAGTTAGGTACTATTTTCTTTATTAATATTCTTTAAGTCATAATTGTTTCATAGTCATTAAATTTTGAAAGTTCGTAACTGTTATAAAAAAAATGTTTTTTTGTAATTACGAGTCTTTATTAAAATAAAAATATATACTCGTATAAATGATTGTTAAAAAATAATATATTTTATCTGTAGATCATAATATAGACAGTAAGCCGAAAAATAATATTCTTGTAACTTTTTAAATCAGAAATTATACTCACATGGTAGGTAGTTTAAAGTCGTTTTCCAGATATTTTAATAGCGTTCTTAAGTCTTTAAATAACTACAAAATTAATATTATTATCGTATGAGCTTTTTGGAGGATAAGTTAACATGTTCCCGGTATTTATAACCGAAACTTTTGCCCGTCTAAAATGTGTATAAATAAGTTTTTATGTATAACCCGTCCATAATAATTTACCATCGTAGACAACATATTATTATATTAAACTAATATTTAAAACAGTCATGTATAATAAAACGGTAGGGAACCTACCATCTTACGGAAATGCAACAAGAATTTTTCATTTTTGATAGTACCATTATGCTTCAAAAAGATATTTTTATAATATATTTAAAGATTTCATAGATATAAATATATGTATATTCATTATATGAACTGCCGATATTGATTTATTTAAACTTTTTTTACTATAATTATTATTTGTTACATTCATGGTGTTTAAATATTTGACTGTTATAATTAGAGCGCGGATTTCTATGCAATCGCATATTTTTTTACTTTCAATATTTTTGGATTTTTGTCAGTTATCTCCACGAATCATCATAATTTGAAGCTAATGGTAAATTTTTTTTTGCATATTTCTGCATATTTAGAGGTTATTGCATATTTTTGCATATTTTGGCAAAATTCAAAATTTATTGCATATTGAAGTGAAAATTTAAAAAAAAATGTATGAAATAATATTTTGTCAAGTAAAAAAATTAAAAATAAATTTCATAGTCACTAAATAATAATTTATATATATATATATATATATATATTTAGTTATAAAATAAATAATCGATTATGACGTAAACTTAATCGCTCTTACTGTGTCAGTCGATTATCGACATACCACTTGCTTCAAATATGCCCCAATAACTTCGGTTGACATCAAGGGTTCGTTTTCGGTCTTTAAAAATATGTTAATCGATAAACGACACAGCTTCACAGAAGATAAACTTGAAATGCATATGATTATTTATTTTAATAATAAATAAAATTTTAAAAATAAATTAAGTTCAGAAAATTCCCTAAATTTTTTTGTATTAAGTATATAAGTAATCAATTTTTATTAGTTGAATTATAAATTTTAAATAAATTAAAAATTATTGCATATTTTTTGCATATTTTCATAATTTTGACTGCATATTTTTTACATATTTTCATGATTTCGACTGCATATTTTTTGCATATTTTCATGATTTTTACTGCATATTATATGGCATATTTCGATACTTTTAAGTGCATACAAATCCGCGCTCTAGTTATAATACTATAATAATTTTAACAAAATAAGCATATATTTATAAAAAATAGTTATAGAAACAGAAAAATGACAAATAATATAAAAAGTATTTAATTTAACTAAATATGAATTTTTTATTAATGAAAATTTACAACAGTAGGTTAAATTTATTTATACATTAATTACCATTGCTAGAATATGAATAATATCAAATACTTATTTACATTTATGTAACAAACATAACAATTTATTGGAACAATTTTTCATGTTTCAAAAATTAAAATTAAATCATGAAAACGAGTCATTTTGATATTTTTGTTTTTTTAAACTCCAAAACGAATGTAAAAACGACATTACACCAAATACACAAATATCGGATTTTATCGAATATTTAAAGAAGATAATAAAAAGGTTCATAAAATCCTATAATTCTGTAATAATAATTGTTGGCGTATTAAAGGAATCCAGAAGCGTAATTATTTTAATTTAATAATTTAATAAATTAATAATTACCCAATAGAAATTCTTCTGTACCACCGCGAAAAGCGAATAGGCCAAAGTGTCAGCAGTGAAGTTATAGCTAGTTGGCTTACCGTTTAATTATATATGATTTATTATTTTCTGTTCATTATTATTCATGAGATTTGAAAACCGTGTTTATAAAAGTTATAACTTACAAACAAATTACTAATTTATGTATTTATATTGACGTTGAGGTATTAGCTTTTTGGATACTAATTTTTGAAGGTCAATATAAAGTTGTATTGTAAACATTGGTTTTAATTTTTAATTCCGTTTTATTGTTTTTATATGTTTTATATGTATAGTATGATTTGTAAACAACAATCAAAAAAATAGTTAGGTAGTGAGTGCATAATAAAAATAATTATTAAATATGCGAGTAGATCAAAAATAAAAATTGTATCACTCACATTAACTGTACATTGTATCGTTTAAATAACCATACAATGTTTTTGTTTTTAGCCAATAACAATTCCGAAAAAAAAATTAATTGTGAATATCATTTAAAATGCAACGAAGCAATATGTCAACGCATTGGGTTGTGTGACAGTTAAAGTAATGATCCGATAATGTATGATATTTCGTGTCATATAAATACGTATTTACAGGTATATAAATATGAACGGATATCGAAGACATAAGCAAATAAATAATAAATAGTTAAAAAGTACATGTATTTCGAAGTTTTTGTCACATCATATAACTCGTTTTTATCCCTCTCGGGAAAAATACACAACATTTTCCTATTTTATTCATTCGGGTGCATTGTTATTCGTCCAGATAAGTTCTATTCCTATATAGATAACAAGACGAAAGCTATATATTACTTGTGACTTTTAGACCGAACAAGATTGCAAGTGGATCGAACCTCTAACAAGGCCGCAATAAAAATAAATCCATATAGGTAGATAGGTGGGTATTGTGCAGAATAAAAGAAATAAAAAAAAAAAAAACATTCAGAAAAATAAAGACACAGTTTATAACGATAAGGACAAGACTCCTGGAATACTACGTATAAGACTAGTCGCGCAGTAGATATAAAATCTCCGGTAATCGCGTACACGATGAAAATGCACTTATGGTTTTATAGTATAATTTCAATATCTTCCAACTCCCGTTATTTGTGTACATCAAAACGTGTGATTTCTTATGATAATATTGATGGCACAACTAACTGTATTTGAAAGTGTCATGAACCGTTCACGTTTTAATAATATTGTTGGTATATATTGTTGTGAAAATACAAAAAGAGCTTTTGCTGTCCAATAGAAAATGAGCGATAGGAAATTTTCACAAAAAACGTACACCTTGACTACTCGCGATCGTTAGAACACGTAAATAAAATAATGATTGCAAACAAGGGCGCCCATAGGAAAATTCTCAAGGGGGGGGGACAACATTTTAATTTATCAATCTATTCATAAATAGGAATAACCCACGGTATAGGAAGGGCCTTACAATTTTACATTATATCATTGTTTCTCAACCTTTTTAGTGTCGCGACCCCCAAAATAGGTATAAAATATGACCAATCACTTCGCGACCTCCCCTCCATCTATAATAGGTAAAAATTTGATTTGAATTTATATTTTGTAAATCAGCGTTTTATTATTTTTGACCTACGTGACCCCAATGCAAGGTGTTCGCGACCCCCTGGTTGAGAAACGCTGCATTCTATTATTACATTATAAATATCAAACTGGAAGACTATAAAATAATAATTATTTAACCAATTTACCATAAAATTAATTTATTAAAATTTTTATTTAATTAATAATATCAATTGGACACTTAAAACATTAGTTATATTTATTAAAATATTAATTTACAAATATTATATAAATATTATGGTGGTGTATACGCACACATATACATACCGTATTTTTGGAAATACACAATATTTTAAGAATTGATAATTATCCGTAGAATATAAAACGAAAAAGCGTATTGTTATTTATAGCTGATAACCTGATTTTCCAAACTAAATAAATAGATTTTTCATATACTATTGTGCGCCACAAATTTATTTAATTGATAACAGCGTGATAGTATACGATTGGAAATAACCGTACCTACCTTCTTGTGGTTATAACATAGCTTAGAGTTATATAAGCTTATGTTATCTGGCCGTTATCATCGAGGTTTGATAACAGTGAATCTAATTTTTAATCATATGTTTATTGTGAGATACTCTAGTGCGCCACGCGCGTATCTACGTATCAGTTCATTCATCACACATTTTACATAATACGTTTCTGCATTTTTGAAATATATATATTTTTTTATTATAATAACCCGGAAAATATTATTTCTAATTGGTTAGATGAACTCGATAGCAATTTTTTATACAGTGATACTGATGACGATTCATGCGATGATATATCACATAACACTCGTGAATTTGACACGGAGCAAGAAATCGATTTTGTTTTTTATTTGTTAATGTTTTATTTACTTTATTTTTATTGTTATTGCAACTAATAGTTTAAAATATATTGTTTTGTAACCAAACTGCTTTAAATTTAAAAGATATTTATTGGTGGACAGTTGTGCGCCACGCGCCTACTGGTGTAACATAATTGGGCGCGCCTATCGCAGGATTAAATTAAATTTTTAAATTATATTTAAATAAATATATTCTTATCATAGTAAAAATTTTTCCAAGATTTTTGACATTTTCCAGGGGGGGGGCATGTCCCTTCCTTACCACCACCATATGAGTGCCCTTGATTGCAAATGTCATGCGATAAGATTAAATACTACATTTATTGCTTTATTATTAAAATAAGTGTTAATATTTACCTAAAGTAGTTATATTTTCTAAACCTAATCAATCATTCCTTCATACTATTTTATTTACAGTGGTGTAAGATGACTAGCTAGCGCCCCTGGAAATCTTAGAAAAAAGCGCTTTTTAACCAATTAAAATTTGATATTGTGATCATTTTTTTTTTTAAATTTAATTTTACTAATTTTTTTTTTAAGTATACAATTTATATTTATAAGTTATTTACAATGTTAAACACATTATTACGGTGTTAATTTTAGTGTTTAAAAATTTGCTTTTCTCGCTTTATGACTTTATGATTTTATTCATTCATATGAAATTTTTTATTTAAACGTCCTTGTGCTATTTTCATAATATCATCATTAATTTCACACGTAGTGTGTACAAATAGACAGAATCTATGTATTTCAAAAGTATAACGGAACAATGTTGATTTGGTTATTGGATAAAAATACGACTTTTGTAAAATTTTGCGTCCTTTTGCAATTCGTGCCCTGGCGTAAGCACAGTTTGCCAGTTTGCCATATCCTTACTACGCCACTGTTTATTTATATGATTATTGTAATTTATTTCTGGTACCATTATTATTATTATTTGTTATCTTTCAAATGGTCTCAGCCCGTATATATTCTAAAATAAAAATAAAATATTTTATTTTGATGTATAACCACTACTGTAACAAAATTAGTGTTTTATCAGTTATGTCCATGTTATCCAGTTATACGAATATCCTCTATGAAACTTTAAAATATTATTTCTGTTTACTTATTCCAAAATTCTATGATTACAATTATGTACTGCACAGATAAATAAAACTTTAAGATAAATCTATTTTTTATTTTATAATAACTTTATTGTGTAAACATTTTAGTTTTATATTTAATTGCAATTATAATATAATTTTTTTTCTTAATTCAAAGAAGTGTAAATTTTAAATTTTCTAAATTTTTCTTATAATCAAGATTTTTAATCAAGATATATCAGTGAACATATCACTAAATTAGTTACTGTTGGTTGTTTCGTAGAAAATAACAAGTAATTATTTCATATAAATTATGTTTTATGTTTTTAGTATAATCATTTACATTTATGATAAGTTTTATGAAAACTTAGAAAAAATAATAATTAAAAATATATGTAATTTCTTATTGAACTATTTAACATAATTTAGTAATTTTTTGTCTTAATGTTTATAACAAATACTTGATAGAATATATATTAGGAAATTCGTTAATAAAATACGAGTTTTATTATTTAATGGGTTTATTTATTTTAACATTTACAATTTGTTTCTACTAAATTAGAATAGAAATGGTTTGTTTAAATTTGAAAAATGAGAGTGTGTTAATATTTTAATGAGAAAATAAACTTTTAGACGAATAAACTTATATTAGAGTTAATTCAATAATTTTAGCGTTGAATGACTATCTATTAAATGACGAATAAAAAGTTTATAAATAGATTTAAGTTTTAACTGTATTACATTGTCATATCGAATTAGTTAATACATTTTAGTGAGTCCTCAAAAATAATCATTTTGTTCTGTAGAGAAAAAAAAGGTACTTTTACTGTTGCTTTGAAGCGCAGTCTGCAAAACAAATAATGATCATTGAAATGAGTATAGTACGATACGATTGTAATGACATTTAATTTTTCAAGTGTTCATTTCAAATGATCATTTTACTCATAATGTAACCCAGATCGTACCATTGAAACTAGTTGGGCTGTGGCGACTTTACATAGTAATTTTACAAAAATAAAATAAATAAATTAAACAAATAAAAAATAAAGACTATTAAGAACTATGGGAGTCGTAGTAGCTAATCAATTGTAGAAAAGAAAGTTTCATTACTTAATGCATGACACTGGAAGCAACCTCAGCAAATTTTTTTTTACTTAAAAACAATAATGCGCTTAGCGAAATTATGTACTCCGTTTTCTACCGCTGTTGCCGAAACGATTTACAGTACGATTCCACTACTCGCGCATACATGTTTTGCGGCAAACATCGAAAGTTCGTGGTAATCGTTTGTATGTTATTGCGTAGTCATTACGTTTGACATGAAGAGGATTTTAATTTGAGTATATAACATGTCTAAAACAACTTAAGCTTACTAAATATACAATTTGATTTTCTTTATGCATGAAAAAATTTGATAACAAACACATTTCGTGTTATATATTATTTTCCAAATCAATATATTTTAGACGTATAGTAATCGAATAGATTATATTGTAATCGTTGTTTATGTTATGATTATATAAGTTCTTTGCCTCTTCAGTAATAAGATATACCGGGAAATTCTGGTAGAGTAACGCATTATATTATATATGTGTAGCTCCGTATGAAACATCGCAATTGAAAATCGTGTTCAGCTTTCGGTGGCAATGAAAAATTGTAACAAGAATAGGGCGAAACTATATTTTTTTCAAAGGATTCAGAACACTGCGCGGTGAAAAACGATAAAAGAAATTGAATTTCGATACGACCAACTTACTAACTTTTAATCAGTACGCACGATGTTGACAAGACTGTTTAATCGATTTCCAAGTTCCAACGTATATTTATCATACACGAACAATACAGCACAATATAATTTACGAATCTTCAAATTAATTATTGTATTAATTATTATATCTAGTAAAAACAATGGAAGCCTATTCCTAGATTTTAATTCATTTATTTTTTATTTATATATTGTGAATTTAATGAAAATAGACATCTTGAGTTCCCGTTTGTGTTAGCCCGTCATCACGACCCCTCAAGCATATTATTTCTTTTTACTGCTCTGACAACTCATTCTATTTTTAATGGTATTTGGAGCATAAAAATAATACTAACAGTACATAAAACGTTTCGAATTCATGTATAGCATTGACGTCGTGTTCTCACTCTACAAGTGCTCGAGAGATCTCGAAAAAACCAAACGACTGAGACGGAAAGCGGTCGTAAGTGCTGTGGTTTACCGGTTCGTTGCAAGAACGCCAGCGGTACTGCACACACATACACATACTCGCATGACGTATATATTCAAAATAAATCCTAAGTTCGTTATCACTTTTTACTATCAGGTTGTAAATAGCTACATTGGAATGGTCGTCTAGAATAGGTTACTAATGCAGTCGTTTTATTTACTTTTCCATTTCTTGGACCGCCGTCAATTCACCTTATCATATATATCATATATATATATATACCTGTGCAGCTACTCTCTTATTTTTCACTTCTCTGAAATTAATACGTTTTTTCTTATCGGTGTCGTTATAAAAATCGACGGGGCGTATGTGCGCGACAATGAAACGGTCTTAATCCAATAACGAGAGAAAGAATAAGAAGACGGAGAAAACGAGAGAAACGGTCGCGCATTCGGTATTATCGCGGGGCATCAGGAACCAGGAACTCGTTATTTAATACGATTGAAAACCTGGGGTTCATAGGGCGTAATGGTAGCAGCAAAGCGCGTGGGAATAGACCGCCTAAAAGATAATCGAAAAACGAATGGTCAACATATTTTGTTAAACGGCACGGGGGGCGTATGATTTGTAAAATTTACCGTCACGTCGGTTATTATAACAATAATACTCGTATTTCACCGATGTTCGCTCTCGCTTGATAATCATTTAGATTATTAATTTCAGTTTTGATCAACCCGATTGCGATCGGCGAACGACACGTGTTACATTGTTATTGGCCTTCCCGACGTGCCGCATACGTCGCGCGAACATTTTCATTTCGATTTAGAGATACGGAAACGTGTGGTTTTGGCACAACGTTGCTGCCCTATGGTTTACCAAACTATTAGCCGTACACATAGTAAATAACCTGACTGCTATAAAAATTAAACGACGAAAAATAATGCGTGTATACCGTTTCGTATTGCAAACGTAATGTATCCTGTTTGTCTGTATGGTATAGAAAAAAGGATGTACGATACCATCTCCAGAACATTGAACTGACAGTAATATTTATTTGTCATCGTTTTGCTGTTTGCACGTCTAATAATTAAAGAAACCCAATGCGTTTTCAGTGATGTCGATCGATTCGAACTGATCCATGGATTTTTCATGCACGTGTCGTTTAAATAAAACATACCCCAGTAGGATACATTAGCGTGTTAATAAGTTTAAGTATTGAAAATGAATACGGAATATGCACTGAAAAATTACAAATATTAATGTTAAACTATGGTAAGCTGACGGTGAATTAAAAGTTGCAATATAATGGATAGGTTGTACACTTTTAATTACAGTTACTATGAAACATAAAACTTTTGAATTACTGATTGCTTGATGTTTCTTCCGTAATCATTAAAAATCCTAGTAGTTTTAAAAAATTACGAGAGATTATTTTCAGTTTTATAAACACTCGGAAAGTCGAACGAAATATCTTTTATAAGTAACACTATTTAATTGTTAATCGATTTAAAAATGTTAAAACTTCAAATTCTACATATCTAAGTTTAGATGATAGATGTCTGATGGAAAACTTTAAATATATATATGTATATATATAAAAAAAATTAAATATTTAGCTTTATAAACATTGTATGAGTTCACCTTTACTAATTATAATCATGTACACGGATAATTTACAATAATTGTATAAGAATTATCTCTGTTTAAACATTTTTAATTTACAATTAATATGGTTTACAGATTAATTGCAAAGAACATAAATTATTCACAAGACATATATGTGATATAATATTATTGGATTAAAAGAAAAAAAAAATAAGATATAAAAAATACAAAATAGATACAAGTATCGGTGAAATATATTTGCTATATTGGTCTTTTAAAATTAATACCAATGTACAATTTTTTTCGAAAAAACTATTCTGAGTGAAAGAGTTCAGGTGGATCAGTTTATATTTATAAACATTGTTAGTAGTAGAACAACATTTCTAAATGGGGTAGGTTTAACTTTTAATTTTTAAAACCATTTTAAATCTCAGAATATTCAATCAACCTTTCTCCTATTATTAATTTTAATTCGGAAACTGTTATGATCCAAATAATATCTTACTCTCAAGGCTGACCATTTAATAGTTATGCTTTAATTTCTAAAATGAGTTGTTATACCAAGTGTCAATTAAAAAAAAGAAAAAAAAAACGAAAAAAATATAAAAGTATTAAGTGTTTATAATCAGTATATCATTAAAATATACCGTAACTAAAATTTCTAATGGGAATCGCAGCGTTCACATTAGATCTCGATTAAAGCTTTTTGTGATTTTTTTTTTCATTTTTCTCATTATTCAGAAAACGGTAGAACAATTTAAAAAGTTACCTACTCAAAGTAACGAATAAACAAAATTTTCTATCAGAAATCTCCAATGTTCGTGATGGTTGGTGCAATGCACCTACTAAAAATCATTTAAATAGGCAATTGATAAAAAGTAATTAATAAAAATATGACCTAACCTAACATTTATGAACAAATGAATACTCACAGTGATAAACGTTAACTTGATAATATCAGGTACACGAATAATCTCAAAAAAATGAAAACGAAAAAATGATTAAATTAGTTAACATTATAGTCAAAGTACCAAGAATAAAAATTAAGTTTACATCAAAGGTAAAATATAAAAGAAAATTTAATAAAATTCCACTACATTATATACATTATATTAATGAACTGATAGCTTATGTTTAGCGCGTAAAATAATAAATTTATAAATGTATGAATAGAATATTGAAATTTATTTACGTTAAGTATATGAAAGAATATTTTATATAGAAAATAAATACAATCGTATTCTTTCAGTTTTTGAATATTATAACTTTCAATGTATATTTACACTTTTTTAACGATCGATTATTGTAACACGAACTGAGTGTATTCGGAGTGCTGTTCAATATCATTTACTAATTACATTCAAAATCTGTACGCATGTAAATACCTATATATTCTGATTGATTGATGAAAAATATACAAACCACGGGATATACGTCGGTAAAGTAGTCGCTTATTATTAGTCATGGTTTTTTCAAGTAGGATAATCGATAATGTAAAATCACAACAGTATTTAAAGTGAAATTTTCCGAAACAAGTAGGTGCATGCATTATAGCTACATGAATGCAAATATAGTAGGTAGGTATAAAAATTGCTGGTATTTCGTAACATTTTCATTTCAAGTCGAACTTCTATGTCAAATTAAAATCGATATTTCATAATAATGGGTGAATATTATAATGTAAACATGACTCTGATCATGTGGAACCTTGGTAAAACGACGGACAACAATATTTCGGATTAACGAATAACGGCATATACTATATTAAGGGTGTGCGCTCGTATGAGCTCCTTTGTAACTGTTCGGTATTTATATGCAAGTCATGGAACGTAATTTGAAAATTAAAAACATTTTTTCCCCTTGAACCGACCGGTCATCAAACATTAAGGTTTCGATAATTGTTTGCTGAATAATTATCATATTAAAGTATCCGCATTTCTCATCAATATGTTACGAATGATAAACTATGCATAAAACTATATGCTGCATTCAATCCATGAACATTTAAAATATCATTTTGCTTTGGCCATCGAAAGTTAATTTTGAATATACTCTTCAGTACACGGTGTTATTGCAAATATATTATATATTATAATGATATGTAACAATTGAGTGTTAAAAGAAATGTAACAGATTGATATAAAACAAGATCGTTTTTTCGTTAAGTTTGATTTATAGAGGTTACCGATATGCTGTAAGATTAACGTGATATAATTTAGTTTTTAACTATGGTCAAATTAATAATTTTAACTTCTATTTGATTTTTAGTAAAAAAAAAATAACACCCACCTATATATATGTTATCAAGCTTGAAACATGAAATGTAAAAACTTCACTTTGCTATTAATCAGTATATGACTGACTTCAAACATTATCCAATTTTTGTCCACCAACGGATTACTATTATAACTAAACACAATGTTCGGTAACAGTTATATCGTTTGATTTATTTTGAGAAATGTTAGAACTGCTTATACTAAAACTTGATCAACAATTATACCCCTGTTATCCATTAATTATAATTATTGTCCTCCTTAACCGATAGAAGAACTTTTCAAAGGCAAATTTAATATACCTCAACAAGTTGTAATGAATCGGCTGCATTGATTTTTTTTTGTTATGATAATTTTTAATGTCTATATTTGTTCGTATAAGAACTATTCGTTTTATATACCATCATCAAACCTAAAGACTGCAATTTCAAGTCCATATTTTTATATTCATCTAATATCAGTGTAATGAATTTGTTATTATTATGTTGTTTCCTTATTTTTTTTAGCAATTTAATTAGTCTAATTATTTTAAATATATAATTATTTGGTTTAAAATGTTTTTATGGATAAATATAATTAAAATATTATTATTATAGCCATCGAATTTTTTAATTCATCAGACTGACTGTCCATGTTATTGATAAATAAAATAAAAATATCTTGAATATTATATATATATGTATAAATTTTTTATTAGGTTTTTTAACTTCAAAGGATATTTTTGAAGATTTATTGTTTGTAACTTATAGAAAAAAAATGAATAAAACCTTTCTATCCACATTTTATTATTGTTGGTTTCTTTTTTTTTTTTTTTTATCATGGCTTAATCGAAAATAGAACATTTATAAAATCAGAAATTGCTAGAAAAAAAGAATACTTTTTAGGTCAATAGAGATTCAAAGTTGTATTCTTATAATAGGCTTAAAAATGAAAGATTTTATTTTTTTTTCAAAGATAATATTTTAAATTGTTACAAAATATTTATCTTTTGTTTTCTTTAATTTTATGATACTGGCCAACTAATTAATGATAATATTTATTTATCTGAATTTAGATAATTCATGTTAAATATGAATTTATTCGGCATTAATCAATTTTCTTATGTATTTCAATCAAAAAAATAAAACATTATTTTTACAGCGTTGAGTTAAAATTTAAATCACATATTTAAATAGTATCTATATGGTATAAAATGTATAAAAAAATAGTATCAAAAAATATTATTTTTATATTTTAGAGGTTTTTTTATTTTCATTCAAATTTTGATTTTCGTTTTGAAACCCTGAAGATTTCTTAAAATATTATTTATATCCTAATAGTTCGACGTATTGAAACTTTAATTGTGATTGAACTTCCATAAAATACGACGTTTTATTTTGAGTTAAACTTACCAACATTCACAATGTTGACTTTATATGATTAGCAAATTACCATGATAATATACTATGTATATCTTGGAAATGTGTACTATCTTTAATATTTTTATATGTTTAAATATTACTGATTGATTAGTTAACATTAAATTAAACCAACTACATTTAATGCAACTCAAGTGAATTGTATTTGTTTTGAATTTAATAAGTTAACATTACTTTCATTTTTCTACCAAGGTGAAATTATTTATAACTCGTTAAACATGTATATTTCCTTCGATTTTTTTATTTTTACTATTCGTAATATAAAATGTTTCTTATTAATATTATTATCCTTATTATCCATTTCCTTAGAATCTAAAAATATAAAATATAAAAATTAAAAATATTAAAAAAAAACAGCGATTTTCTAGGATGATAATCTTGTGTGATAGTTAAACCATCTCCAAATCACGCATTAATATAATACACCATCATATGTACAGACGGAACGCAGCGACACACGGCCTTTAGAAATAGTTTAGAAATCCTAGCAGAGAGGCAGGCATATGAGATGTTATGGAATTATTATTGTTATAAACATAATTTTCGTCAATTAATAATCACTCGAAAACAAAACGATAGATGACAAGGATCCATGGATAACGCCAATCTGAGCGACAAAACGTTAATGGTACAATAACCACAGTGATGAGATATAATGATAATAACGATAATGATAATAACAATTTCAATAATAATAATAATAATAATAATAATAATAATAATAATAATAATAA
>NW_020272834.1:55944-97301 GCF_003268045.1 Sipha flava
AATAATAATAATAATAATAATAATAATAATAATAATAATAATAATAATAATAATCATAATAATAATAACAACGACAACAACAACAACAACAACAAATACAACAACATTATGAAGGCCTCGTGTACGCAAAACCGATACACGGATTATACTCTCTCGTTGCCGTAAACCCCTTTTCATTATTGGGTTTCGTATCATATCACATCAATTGTGGTCTGGCCACTCGACAAGCATACAAATAAGGTCTATTGTAATTTTAATCCTTTGTTTCTGTTTTGTCAACATATTTTTTTTTTTTAGAATCGGCCCCCTAGTATTTATCTATTATCGGCTCGACACTGTACATGTTATACAATACTCTCGCATACGTCCACATACGGATACACGAATACTAGTCATAGGACCCTCATTAAAAACAGGTAAATGATTAATTTAAAGTGTTGCCCCTAAAAAAATAAATAATAATTGTCAGGTTAACACTATAATGGTATAAGATGTCGAGCGACAAACAACGGAGATAGGACGTACATAGTTGATGGGTAACAATGATTACAAATATTTTTTCCGTTATTTCAGGAATGATTAATTATTAGGACGTTGGGTCACACTGAACGTGTGAATTTTAATCAGTGCCGTCCAAATAAAATATCTTACACGATTAAAATCTCCCGTAGCAAATGTGTGTAATAACTTTTCGATAGTGAAGTTTCTTTCTGCAGTCTTACAAATGTAATACTATATAATTTCAATACGTAGAAAAGTACCTTCGAGTATTTGTTTATACACGACGGAAACTATTTATGTTATTTAAGTTTTTAATTACTTACAAACTTATGTAATTTAGATCATATTCACCGTCATTGCTTACAGTTATCAACCTAATATTCGTTTAAATTACTTTGCCTATATGATACATATGTACGCATATGTATATATATTATAATATTTGTAGTGTTAAGTTTTATGTATTGCCTTATATACCATTTGTTTTTCTTCAAATAAAGTCTGGATATTAAAATTACAAATTATAATTAAATTGTTTAATTATTATAATTACCAAAACCAACCCAACACGTACCATAATATAATGGTTAAAATATAATATATAATATAATATAATATAATATAATGGTTAAAAATTTTAGGCCATATAATCGGAGGAGACTAGATATTTAAGTAAGCATTCATAAAATATTCAAGTATATTTATTCATCAAATTAGAAAAAAAAAAAAAAATTAGAAAGAACGTTATTAATTGATTGAAATCCAATGTTTTGCATTGAGATCATTTTAGAATAAATGATTTGTTTTAAATTTATGTTATTTTAATATATACTCACCGACAAAACAAATTTAACGGACACATCATTATATTATTTGTTTCCATTAGGCATTTATTACGTTTTATATATACAACGTAATATTTAAATTTAATTACTTTGTGCTTCGCTCATCGTTTTCTATATTTAGTTCACATTTACCTCACCGTATACGTATGCAACAGGTTAAGTAGAAGTTCGCTTTTTAAATGTAAACCACACTTAATAATCCATTGGTTATAATTCATTTTTATCGAATTTGCATTGCCGGATTAATTAAAATAGAACAATTTTGCTGATTAATGATGTGAAAAATTTCGATACTCAAAATTGTATTTAACATCAGCATTTGAAATAATTTGAATTTATAGTTTTTAAACAGTGTAATTCGTAGATAAAAAAAAAAAAAAAAAAAAAAAATCAAATCAAATCCGAAAATATCTATACAAAAATTATAGTTCTAGTACAGTTCCTTTAACATCATTATATTTAACAGTGATACAACAACACTCATTGTTATACATTCTTCTTCTTCTTTCTTCAGCTTAACGGTCCTCGAAGGGCCTGAGCTGCCACAAGTAAGTCTCTCCACCTTTCTTTGTTGAGTGCTAGTTGACGCATTCGCATCCACCAATTGAATGTCCCTCTTCACAGCATCCTTCCATCTCGTTCACGGTCTACCCAGTGGTCATTTTTTCTGTAACGTTGCGGTTATGAACTTTTTTAGTATATCATCTTCAGTTCTCCAAATATGTCCAAACCACTCCATTCTCTTAGTTCTTATAAACGTTAATATTGTTGGTTTTCCATACAATTGGTACAAATTTTCGTTTTCCGCATTTCGAATGTTCCTAGATCGAGATTGTACACCGGGCCAACAATTTTTCTCAGAACCTTTCTTTCAAATATTGCCAGTTTTTTGTTATCACCTTTCACCGTAGACCAAGTCTCACACGCGTAAGTAACTATTGGTCTCAGATAACTGATATAGAGCAGTGTTTTCGACCTTCTCGACAACAATTTAGATTTCAATAACTTTTGGATGCTATGGTAGCATCGGTTTCCACTTGCTAAAACCGTTCTACTATTTCCTAATGCATGTCATTTTTATTGTTTATGTTCACACTTAGATGCTTAAAACTTTCTACACTTTCAAATGTGATATTATCTATTTGTAGATTAGGCTGATACATAAAATTATAAGTTATACATTTAAAGTTTTAATTATTCAATGATATTTTTATTTATAATTTTGATTTAGATCATTTTTAATTATTCCGATCACCAAACATAAATAAATACTAAAATAAAATATAAAAATAAATACCTACAAACATGTCTGGTTGGTATTTTACGATTTTCCGGCAAAGAACTTTGGGTATTGGAGTATATGAAATGGATCGTTGCAATATGGTCATTTCAGATGTCGCATATAATTTGATGAGGATCAAGATCGATGTGGAACGACTGTTATAATTATATTATATATATTCTGAATGACCTAAATATAGTATGATACATAAAAGTGTGCTTAAGGTAATATTATTTAATGTTGACAGTGAATAATACTTTTTATATAGATTTCGTTAAAGTTTAATTATAAAAATAAATATTTTATGTATTTTATATTATTCTCAAATAGCCATAGGAAAGTTGCCATACCAATTTGAATATTACAGATACTTATGAATTATAATATGATATTATTAACTTTATAAATAGTCATGTGAATATCTGAGATACTATTAAAAAGTATACTCAACTATTTGTTTATTTTTTGATTAAGTTGTTGAATTCAATTTTAATGATTTTGAATCAATTTAATATTTAATAATTTTTAAAAAAAATGCCTTTTTACCGTTAATTTAATTTTTTTTTTATCAATGTATGGTTTTAATGATTTTAACAACTTTTACAACATTAAACATGCCAATGTGAAGAATTTAAAGAATGATACTTCTAATAGTGATATGATATTATTTAATGGTAACATAAGTTAAATATTTTTCAATTATTACAGACAAAAAAAAAATGTGAGACTTCAATTTCGTAGTGCATGGATGAATGGTATTGTTGTATTAGTCTTATAAACTTGAATAACTTGAAAAAAATGTAACAAAAATCCCAAAAAATCAATTCTGAATGAAAAATGTCAGGTGGATATTATAATTTAATATTTTTAAAAATGGCTGATATAGTAGAAAACTAAATTCATAATAAGACATTTAAAATTTAAGAAAATCAAAAATGTTAAAGGCCTATAAACAGCACAAAATTCATTGAAATAATTCAGACCTATACAATTTTTACAAATAAATTACTAATATTAATTAAAAAAAAAAAATAAAATGGTATGAAAAATTTTGTATCCAATTAAATTAATTTTAAGGATTTTCTACCACAATATGTATTATATTTTTCCAAATGTTATAATTGTATTAAAATTCAGTAGTATAAATATTCTGTTTTAATGAAGAACAGATTTCCATAAGAGATATTTTGTATTTAATTTTTAAGACTTATTGTCAAAATAAAATTATTTTTTGACATCTTCAAAAAAAACTAAGTAAACATGAACATTTCAAAACTATAAAAATACTAAAAAAAAAAAAAAAAGTTTGAAAATTATAAGTAATCGATGATGATATAATTAAACATTGAGTGAAAATTTCATTTTCCTACGATTATATAATTTTGATTTACGATGAAAATAAAAATTTGATTTTGTTGAAAACAGGTACCGGAAATTAAGTATGGGCATAAAAACAATGTTTTAGCACGATATATTATTTTTTGACTATGATTTGTTTTCGATTAATCGATTAAACATCGATATTTATAATCAAAATGTTCAAAATTTTTTTTGTTTGTATTATTTTAGTATGCAGTATACAACAATTGTCATACAATATACACTATACAGTTATAATCAGGGCTCGTAAGTTCATACATTAAAAAACGCATAAATAAGCATTCACTAACATTTGATCAAATATGCATTAAAAATCCTTAACTATGTACGAAAAAAAATGTATAAGCATTTTTTAAAATAATTAGTATCATCCATTCATATTTAGTTATATTTTTTCTTCGATTACATTTTATTAAAATTATAATCAATGAACACACGTTGCGACGAAAATAGATTGATTGCAATGGACACGTCAATAGGAGGAGAGTGGTAATGATGCGCAATAATATTATTTCCATGGTACTTCTTTTATCTTATAAAACTTAATGTTATAAAAAATAAAAATATTTATAAAATACTAAGATTTTATAAACAAGTTCGGAAAAATAAATAAGAATGAATTCAAACATTTATTAATCTAATTTTTTTTCGACTTTCACGAAAAACGATTCCGCTGAATTGACATAAAATAATATGCGCTAATAACTGAGAAGAAAAAATCAACTATATGCCAAATATGCCAATACACACAAAACATGCAAAATCATGCTCTATTAAACTTTAGATTTTTATTACTATGAAACGGATTTTTATCTCAATTAGCATATTTTCCGATATAGTAAAGAAAACGTGCAAATATATGAACTTACGAGCCCTGATTGTAAGTATTAAATATTTATTTAAAAAATATAAGTTAAACAATAGTATTTTAAATCTTGAATTTTATTATTTAATTAGGAAAATAGTACACTGTATAGATAATAAGGTGTGCAACAAATAGCAGCTCTAGAGGAAAAAAAAAATGTTCGATGTTTTTAAATTTCGATGTTCTTAAACATCGATGACTTTTCACCGATACATCGAATACATCGATATTTTAAAAAATTGATGTATCGATACATCGAATGTTAATGTTCAAACAATTTTGCCAATGTTTTATAATTTTTTGTCAGATTTTAGCAATTAAGGAGACTGATGGGATAATCTTTAAAATTACCTCTTTTTAAAGTATCCAATAGACAATATTTCTAGGTAAAAATTTCTTATAGTTGTGATGATCGAAGTTATCCTTCTGATCAAAATTGTGTACACAAACTAAAAAATATAATCTGTGACAAAATAATATGCTATTTTTATAAGTGTTCGAATCTTGGTTGACGCATGAAATTTTTTTTTAATTTTTTTTTTCCATATTGCTCAAATATTTTCCAAAAGTACCAAATAGAAATCATTTCATATATTTTAATTTTTATTTATTTTCTAATCAGAATGTAATTGAAAATATATTTTCTAAATAGATGCTAATGTACTTTATGTTATGAATAATTTTTATTACTTTAACTATTTAACATATTTATCTGTAAATCTTTATAAAACAAATATCCGTTCCTTATGATTACCTAATGCAACATATCAATTAGATTATTAATCGATTACACATGATTATTTAATATTAGGAAACTCGTTTATGATTACTTATATGATATACCTATACATAATCGAAGTAACATTTACATTGTATTCGTCAAGTGTGTAATATAATGGTATGATTCTGATGTGCAACAGAAACCAAAATTTAAAAATCTTAGAAGCCCTGAATATTTGCACGAGGTCGTATTGAAATCCCGTGATCCTGTCAACTGTTTCTATCATCTGATAGACGCAAAATATTGGTAAACCTACTATATAATATATTATTTCCATCAGCCGACGGTTAATGCCGCCATCATCTGTCGTTGGTACATACCGTTGAATCTTACTCAACACATAAATAAATTGAAATTTCATGCACAAAACGTCCTTTTATTGTAAATTTAACTGTTTTTTTTCTTAAATCGTAAAGAATAATAATGTATATTAAATAAATATTATTTTGATATATTATTGTTAATATTTTCAAATATTTAAATTACAATAAAATATAGTAGAATGGTAATGGTCGAACTGTGATACCTGTTAGTTAGGTTAGAATTATTTTCTTTTACACCACCCCACCATCTATATCATTATTAATTATCAATTAAACATGTACTAGGATTAATATATGATTACCTCTTAAGTTGTTTTATGTTATACAATTTAATTCAATGATCAGAGTTAAAGACTCTAAGACTGCTATCCATCCAAAAAATTAGTGTGGTTTAATCCACACTCAAATTTAGTGTGAAGATGCCACTAATACCTGAAATGCTTGTTATTTGATTCACATTGGTTTTTCTTCACGGAAAAATAATCATAAATATGTTTGAATCAAAATAAATTAATAAATAACATTGAAAAACTTGTAAACATTTTCTTTATTTTCTTAGAAAGTAGAACTAACAAATTTTGCAAATAAAACAAAGGGGTCAGAAAAAAATTATTTTTTTTTTTTGTTATAAAGATATGTGCTGGGTGTTTATAAATATCTAAATAATTAAAACTTTGAACCGTTACGATACATAAATTGTTGTGCAAAACTCACAAAAGCGACTTTGATAACGTAGAAAATATGTTCAAATAATAATTAATAATAATAATAATAATTCATAAATACTGAAAGTGATGGGTTAGGTTAGATGTTTGGCTAAAGAAATAATTAATGTCATGTCAATAAAACAATATATAAGATATAATGTCTGATATCTTTCTCAGGAGTTTGAGTTAAAAATTCATCTTTAAATGATGTTTTTATTAAATCAACTATATTTTATTGGTAACTATGACAACATGCGTTTTATTTAGCAGATGGACAAGTAGACAGTAGAAAAAATAACGAACAATAAAACATTTTTTTTTTTTTAATTCCAGGTCTTATATTTTATTATCTATACGATTGAATAGAACAAAAAAAAAAGTAACTTTAAATTGCACTCATGTTTTCTTCAAATTGTTCAAAAACTATCAAGTAACTAAAAAAAATAATACCTTTTGGATTATCGCTTAACTAAAAAAAACGAGTTGTTCATAGTTTTAGAACTAAAACGAAATAACTAAAATAAGTTTAATGAAAAGATAGCCACAAAACATTTTTGATGTTATATTTTAAGTTTTTTTTTTTTTTTTTGTAACATGATATTTGAGATCTAAGATAATTTAAAGTATTGTTATGACAACTAGTTATTTATTCATTTAATTTAACTATGTTCTATATAACAGATAATTATTGATTGAATAAATTAATTGATGGATCACAATAACTATTTTCTTTGAAGTTTTTACTCCTTCAATATGATAATTGATAAATGATAAAAAACGAATCATATATATTATTTTACCCAAAAAATATAAGAATAGCTCAAATTCGTTAACTTAAACTAGTTAATAAACTTAAATTTTTTTATTCAATTTGCTGCAGCTCTAGTCATTGGGTGAATTAGGCAACTGTTTGGTTTTTGTCATTGGGAACGTGAAGTATAAAAACGATCTGTTAATCAGCTTCTTAGTTTCTTTCAAACTTAGGAAGAAGTTACCGTAAACTGAAAGACAACTATCGCTTTTCATTGTACCATACCATGCCCAATAATATTTTTATTTGCGAAACGAACCAAAGGAATGCGTTTAAAAATTATGTCAACAAACCGTAAACATTTTATCACCAATTACTTTATCGATACTCTATAATCAATCTATTACGCTGCACTCGTATTAAAAATATTTCAAACATTTTATAAAGTTTAATTAATTCAACAAATGATATTTTTTCGTTGTTGGTTTTGGAAAATTAAACAGAAAGTTTTCAAACTGATATACTAATATGATTTTTAATTAATAACCCCAGTGGAATATATATTTGAAATTTTTGATGCCACAAATTTCAAAACGTTTGATTTAAAATATTCATAATTCTAATTATTACTTAATCAGACAATGAGAAAAATAATGTAATACGGAACATTAAGTTTTTGCTTTACAATAGTCCCTCAATAACATGAAATCGACGAGACCGCAAAATAACCTGTTAAAACAATTCGTGTAAAAATACATGTTTAATACGAATTTGTTTGAGTTAATATAATTATACTTACACGGACGAATGAACGAACGCATTATCAGAGGAGGGTTAAATCAAATACGCTTATTAAAATATATAAAATATACAATAAATTACATAAACATACGAGTACATACCAAATTCTATCATACTTATAATTAATATGTAAATATACATAGAGATTATTTTACATTATGACTACACAACTATTATTTGAAATGATTTTACGTTGTACACGCTTTACATAGTTTGTTTAACCAAGCGTAACTGTTTCTTGTCGATCTTATATTTATTTTTAATAATAGTTGACATTGTTGATTTGAAAATGCCAAACTTGTTCGTGATTTTTATTTTAGGTAATATATGTTTTTCTACTTCCACTACAGTGAACTGTTTAATTTTTAGATCGATAGACATTAGCTTCCAATTAAACCTCATTTTGGACGGCAATCCAGATTTATACAATTTATCACCAAAAAAGTTAGTTTAAAACTGATCGATAGAGCAATTGATTAAAACGAATGTGATTTGTACCAAACCCAGTTTATGTTAACGATTGAGTACTACATAATGATAATACGCTAATATTTATAATGACTGTTTTTTCTTGTTTTATTTAGTCAAAATGTTTATGAAAAAGTAAAATAAAGTAAAATAACAATTTTGAAAAATGTAGGAAATATTTTATTATTAATGGGAAGTACAAAATAATTATATTTTGTATAGTAAATATACTTTTTTTTCTTGTTTCCGAATGGACTTAAAAAATATTATGAATTTGAAATATTTGAGTATTTGAAAGTCTTATATAATAATATTAAAATTCCATAAAATATTATCCAAATTTCTCTCCTGCTATTTCAACATATTATATATATAATACGTGTAATTTTATTATTATAAAAATATAATAAAAATTTCTAGTAAAGCGGAAGAAAAATTTTAAATATAAATAATGAACAATTTTTATAATAGATATAACATTTATGGTTGAAATATTTTTAATTTTTAGTGTAATGTTGTAGAACATAATAATTATGATTTTATGAATTTATTATGAATTAATGTAAAATGTTGGAGAATGTAAAATTTTTTATTTGCATTTCCTTTCATTTGCACTATCATGTGGATTTTAATAAATTAATTTGTTATTTCTATTATAATTAATCACATGAAGTAATTTTTTCATTACTATTTTTTTAGATTTATTTATTTATTTATTTTTTTTTACTTGTAAGATTTTGCAGAATTCTCGTAAATTAAAAATAGTATCACTGAAGCAGAAGGATTACTGAAACAAAGAAATTCATTTTAAATGAATTCATTCATGAAATAGTATATTTTTTATTGTATTTAGGATATGTATAGTATTATGACCACATTAATTTGTTTAATATTATAACTATCAATTTTTTTTTGCTTTATTAATAAAATATTAAGCTCAATAATTACGGTAAATACAAAGGTTATAAGACAAGTTATAACATTCATCATTCCCGGAGGACTATCGATATAAATTTCATAAGGCAATTAAGATTAGTTCATTACAATTATTATAGTTACGAAAGAGTTAAGAAAACAATTTTATAGAAAATTATTACAAAATGAAAACAGATATTAATACTAGTTTGTAATAGCGTTAAATAAGGTAAATGTATACATACGAGTAGTTATTATATTGATTTATTAATGAGAGAATTAAGAGTTTTCATGAAGAGAGAGATTAAAGGGCTGATAATGTAGTTCAGATTAGAAATTAAATCGGATAGGATATTGCAAATATGAGCGGAAGAAAGATATACTTCGTTTTTCGTTGATTTTGCATATGATTTGTTTTTGAGAAGGAGTTGAGTGACTGGAACCTGGACTGTCGGGACACTTGGAAACAATTTTTTTGAAGTATCATTGTAGGTAGTTTTGAGAGAGGGTCGTTTCATATCTTGGAACTTAATGAGTTTTTTGTAAGCGAGGCAGCCCTTATAATTTCCATATGAGCTCCGGAACATAAGGCACATTTCGCGGGTAATTTACGGGACTTTGTACAATCCGCAGTGAGATGAAACTAGTTGCATTTGACACAGCGAGGGATGTGTCTGTAGTAAGCCCTGGTATGACCACATGATTGGTATTTCATGCATTGAAGAGGAAAGCGGGATTTCCTTGGCTTTTCGACCGTAACTATGGAGTTTAATAACTTGGTTAATTTAAAAATATTTTGGCTGGATTCAATTGATTCAAGACTCACTGAAAACAGTAATAGTGGATATTTTGTAAAACGATTAAGAACGGGTTAACACTTAGAACAGAAAAACCCAGTTCCGTTAAAGCAGTCTCGGTATCCACTACGGGGATCGAATGGTGCAGGTGCCGAATAACCACTTGAGTTGGAAAGTTACCGCGTGGTGCGAAGCTATGAAAAGACAAATTTGTATTTGCAGGTTACTCCACAGTCTTGTAATGTATTTCGTGATCAGAGGATTAAACAGAGGATTCTACAATATAGGATTTGAAACTGAACCCTTTTGAACCCACAACAGGTGAAAGTACATTCCTTGGCTTAATGAAATTGAATGAATTTTAGTTTTTTATAAAAATTGGCGGGGACCTGTTTGAGTTCGACTGAGCAGTCGCCGGAGTATTTGTATCCAAACCTTTATGCGATGGCGGTTCTGCCACGGGGGGGAGGGCTGAATACTTCTAGATGAGAGTCCACGGAGAGAGAAGCATATCAATTGGACATAACAAAAACTATCCCTTTCGATTCAGCATGCTTCATAGGCGACGAAGTGGAAGATAACTGACGTCTAGATGTGTCTAGACGAAACATATCAGGTTTTATTTATGTGACATATTTATACAAATATCACTCGTATTAAGTATGACGACGAATGTTGCAATAACACAGATACGTGAGTACCGTACGTGTGCACGCTATGATGGTTATCACGGAACTGGAATAGTTATTATTAATCTCGTAAATAATATCATGTTATACAAAAAAAAAAAAAAAAAGAAATAGAAAACTAACAGTAATAAATAAATATGACCAAAGACCAGAAACAACATAATTTTCGATACATATTAATATAATATAATGTTTATTTGTAATTTAAATAAAAGCTGTAAATATTATTTCACTCAAGTACTCAAGTGTCACAACATTTAAATAACTTGATTGAATTTTCCAACTTGTTATATTATTTTCAATTTATTTAGCTAACAAAAAATTAAATATTTTATTTCCTTGGCTTTTGTAACGGACGTAATATAGATATGAAATTAACAAAACCCATAGGAGGATTAAGAATATTCAAGACTGAAAGAGCAAAATAAAATACTTATGCTGAAAGGATCGAAGCCCGTTAAAATCAGGAACAAGGGCGACAAAAGAGAAGGTAAATAAAAATAAATTCTGAATTTATAAGAATTGATTTCTTTGGTAAATTGCTAATTTCCTCTACCGCTAATCTTTGTGCCTGACATCATTAGCTTCAACTAACTTGTGTTTTTTAAATACCCAAGTCATGCCTTTAAAATTTAACTATGAATGTTAACACACTTAACCTTTTATCTAAACTGTTATACATCATGACTTAAGTTGATGTAGATGGATTAAAAAATTAAAGAACACTGGAATTAAAAATACCCATTCTTACTTTAAACTGAACAATTTCACTTGAAAAACGTAACAAGTAAGCACGTTATAATATCACTGTTATCAATAAGTATAATATTAATATAAAAAAATATATGAAGTATTTGATATACCTGTATTCTGTAGTGGTACATAGGAATATCAACGGTATATCGATAAGTTAAAAATACCGATATATTTGTCCGAAATATCGATACATTTTTAAAGTTCTTTGATAAAAATCAAATAACGATTAAATCATTCGATACGAAGAAAATATCATGGGTTTATGTTTTTCATTTGTTCCGATCAGTGGCGGCGCCAATTCTGAACATTTTAAGAAAGGCATACTCATGAAACTATAAAGCAACATCATTCCATGACTGCATCTAGAGTTTAATAATATTTACCTAACACAAAAAATATTGTTAAAAAAATGGTAAACATAAACCATTCTACCAGATATGAGACACGAACGAGTTGATTATCAATTGTGTTTATAATTCACATTTAGCAATAAATCGCTGAGCTGACCCTTGGACCCCCAACCACCCACATGCCCTTAATATATCAAGAGTTTGGTCCTTTACTCTGCTTAGATATAAGGTTTGGCACCACTGACATCAATAATAACTTATAATTAAATTACATATACTATTTGTGCACCCTGACTGCGTCATCTTACGTAGGTCCCATGTCACGTGACTGATGTTTTAACCAAAGACTGACTGCCTGCCTGGCCTGCCTGCGTTTGTTTTGTTTTTAACGCCTACCTTTGCGTATTGTGTCCTTGCTTGTGTCGTTTCCGTTTCTTGGATACTGGATCGCGTTTCTATATGGCCACCGTGTATAGCCACGTGGTTTTCGTGGGTATTTTTTTTTATCAATACACGTACTAATATCGATTTTTATTGACACTAAAATTACGATATTTATCATGATCTATAATAATGGGTTTTTTATATCGACATTTTTAATGTCATACCTTCGGTCAATATTGACATCCGTATATATTAGATTAACATCCTACGTATGAAATATTCATAAAATCACTTTAAAACGTTTAATCGATATTGGCCGATGAGTTTAGCGTAAAACTATAATGCACAAGCATTTCCGTGTTCAAATAACACAGAGGTCGAGGTTTTGTTGGAAAACAAATTCCGTCGACGTTAAAATATTAGATTGAAATTTAATAGAACGAAAACGCGTTTTTATTATTATATTATATTATTATGTGTGCTACGAATGCGTAAATTGTTCTATAATAAAATTTATTATACTGAAATCTTGAACGAAATTGCTTTTAATGTTTTATGTGTCTCGTTGTTTAGTTTATTTTTATGTTCAAAATCGCAAACGAAGTTATAGTTTTAATGCACCCGTAAATATTTTCCATTGTTATCTTGTAATAACTCATGCGTTATTGACTTACATAAAGCCAACTACATTATTCACGTATTACCGGTTTATTGGAATATATTATTCGTTGTCACATTTATCAGTGGTTAATTTAGTCCGGGTAAACATTTGCGCGCTCTCGTGAAACGCGTTAACATAGATACTAATAATGAAAACCATTATAAATAATAGTACATTGGCTAATTACTTGCAGTTATGTTGGTATAACTTTAAAGTCATGAGTGTTGAATGTCATCGTTTTTGAATACATCGACATTATTTTCGTTTTAACAAAAAAAAAAAAAAAAAAAATAAATAAATAAAAATATATTTACCGGAAAATGGTAATATTCTAATTTATACCGTTCACGTTAACTATAATCACACAATCAAATAATGATAATATTCGTACTACCTATGGTTTCTCGTTGAAATTTACGTAGATTATTGTCTTTAATTTAATACATATATATGTATTTACTTATCATTTTAGTGACTTAAAAATAAAATTATCACCAGTTTAATCATTGCTTATCCTCTCATACGTTTTCGTTTTCTAAACAACTATAGTATAGACAACCATATTATAGTTATTATTTTTATATTTGATCGTGTCTTAATGTGAAGCAAACTTTTATCATTTGAGTTCTGAACTATTTAATAAACTAATATCTCAACTCAAAGTTGATTTACGTCTTAAATAAATTTTTTACAGCTTTTGAAATATATTTATCAATTTACTTACATAACGACGTGATAATATATTTACAATAAATTTACATCCATTTTAACATTATGATAAATGTATGTACTCCACTAATTGGAAAACAAAAACATGTCCAAAGCTTAAAAGTAAAAACAGCATAAACGTTTTTTTTTTTTTTTAAACGTAATTAATAAATTAGGTGCGCATTCCCACATTAAGTAATTCACAGTTAGTTGAGATTTAATTGGCTTTAAACAAATGTTAACATGTTTTTTGGTTCTATAGTAAAACATATTGTTACTTGAGTATTTTACGGATGTACGAAATACTAATAGTTTATTAATATTCTCGTAACATAGTAACGAGTAAAAATTATTTTTAAAATATAATTTAGCTGATTAGTACATTGTATATTAAGAATGTAACACAAATGGAAAAATCTAAGTCCACTGCTTTTAGTCGAAAATTACTGGATGGGAAAAACTAGTATTTATACAAAATATGTCTTGTCAATATTTAGTAAATCATAAATCCATCAGTTGCTCTCGTACGACGACGTGATTTTAAAATGCGTACAAACTGCACCCTTAATGTTAAAATCTTATGTCAAAATCTACGTGTATGATAACAAATAATAGGTACTAATTAATATAATACTGATAAAATTTGTCTGGATTGAAGCATAATTAACACTTTAAATATTTTATATCATATGCTCAGTGTAGGGAAATTAATTAGTTTATAACTTGATAAGACGAATAATCGGTGATCTTAATGCGATAGATTGCGTATTTTCGGAATAATTATCGAAGTGGTCCTAAAAAACGATTTACATTTTATTCAAAATCTTAATATTATCTTAAAATTATTTATATTTTTTTATAAACTAATATTACTCTTGTCGTTGTTATGCAACATAATCAGTGCGTTTAAATTATATTGTTTTATATTCCAAACAAAACCTCATCATCGATGAGACTGATGAAAACACGAGTTTTCTTGAGGTGTAAAATGTCGCGATCTTGGTTAAAATCGTTTTGGCGAAACTTCTGCCATGCGAGCCATTATGGCATGATGTTTTGAAAGAAATAAAGAAGCGAGAGAGAAAAAAAAGAATCCAGTGGAACCAGATGGTTTTTATACGTCGGACCGTTTATTCTCATTACAAGCAGCCATTTCGTTGATCAACCATCTCTTTCTATCTCTCTCTCTATCTCTCTCTCTTTTTGTCCTTCCCTCTCTTTCTTCTCTCCCCTTCTTAATATCCTGCTCCTTTTCTCACAATTTTGTATTTATTCTTTCAGTCCTCACCACTCTTATTCCGTCTTTCCACGTCTTCATCTATCTCCGTCGCAACTGCATGTTTCGCGTTCCGCCGTCATCACCTCGCGCCATTATATTTCCACAAAGTATCTGTTCTTTCCGTGCACCGTGCGCAACACGGTGATGGTGCGCACCGTATCCTTAGTCTAGCGCAGCTAGGCTGACCCGGTGAACCGTCGTGGGTGTATTCGAAAATGGAAAAAGAAAGAAAATAGAGAGAGAAAAAGCGGGCTGCGAAATGAGGTGAAGTATAGTCACCCTCTTCCTTGCCACCTCTCCTGAATAATAGTCATACGGGAACTTATTTACGGTGCCCATAAAAACTGCATTAACCAAACAGCTACGGACAGAAGGTACACGGTGGTGGCGGGGGCGTTAATCTCGGGATGAACGAGAGACCGACGAAATTCTCTCTTCGTGGTTTCCGCGCACCGCGGCTGATAATCATAAACATGTCATCGCGTATAACACATTATACTGTTGTAGGTACATCCGAACGCAGGTGCTGCGACTGCTACACTCGATACTTAATTAAAACAATAATTATTATTTTTTTAATGAAGATAGTAACAATGTTATATAATCGAAATGTTTGAATACGATTACGTAGACCTCACAGACTCTAAACACCTCTGCATACAATGCTGATATCTGTTATGTTTTACGAGATCCTAGTGAAAATAACTATGCTTATATCAAAGATCTAAGAGATCAATTTTCCAAATTAATAAATACCATGTCCATAATGTTCTGGTTAATTCTTCAGAGTCGATCAAAACGATGCCTCGCTGGAAAGGAACACGTTTAAAATTTTAAAAACACGATCGTCTGTACTACAAATGTTTTAAATTCTATTGTTATTAGGCCAATTGTAATAGTCGCATACCATTTTATTGACTCGTATATTTTGAGAAACCGTGGTTTTTTGTCAAGTGACACTTGCTGAAGCTTCAGCTATCTACTTTGTTGGACCACTGAAAAAGTAAATCAAGGGTTTTTTTCGTCAAAAACACGATCTTTAAGAAATTTTACTTTCATCAACGTCTTCTTAGGTATTATTATTGTTATCATATCATGCGCCAATATATAATATTTACTTAAATGTATAAACGGTAGTAAAAATAAATCGGTTCGGTTATTCACAGATAATGTTATCCGCGTGGTAGGTTTGAAATTTGAATTTTTCGGAATACATCATTGTTTCGAGTATCTGAACATGTTTCTTAACCGATTTCATATGGGCAACATGATAATAATAAAAAATAAATTAATGTATAAGTAACTTTGTTTCGAACCTATGTTCTATAACGTCCCTTGAGAAATTCGAATCGACTACACTGGTGTGTGGCTGTTTCACGACTGACTTCATGGAAATAAATCTCCATGACATTTTTCTGTTTGAAATTACATTAAAAACGTCTGAGATGTTTAGATTTTCTTGTTTTTTTTTTCCAAACAATGCCTTTCCGAACAGCGTTAAATCTAATTCAAACCATCGAACTATTGAAATATCGTTTGCCAACAGCGCTTTCTATGTGAACTATATTATTTTCGAATCAATTTGTAAAAGTTAAATTATTTTGAGCCGAAAGAAATGCATTTTTAATGTGAATTATATTATATGCAGTTTATATATTTCACACATATAATTTAACAAAAGAAGTTACCTAAAATGCTCTTTAGATTCGCGTCTAAATATTTTACTTAAAGCAAAACGTATATAAATTATGTACCAATGTGTGATTATTAATTGTATACACATTTTATAAAGTTGATTGACAACTCTATGAATTATTTAATAGTTTGAAATTTGTTCATGTTTTCGTTATTCCGCATCAATTTAAAATTCAGAACTATATTCAAAACTTTTTTGTTTCACATGTTTCTAAATATAATATTAAATGTAAAACTATTAAAACCGCTCAACAATTATCTAGGTCTTGTTGTTGAAATTTAAATTGAAAAATAAATTCTTTCGACTTTTTCAGAATATTTTATTTCATACAATTATGTTGGTAGGGGGGGTACTTAAGTATATGCATCTCGTAAACAAGGTGATGCAAATTCGAACTACGGATATATTTTATAATTTAAATTAAATGCATTATAAAATATAGAACGCAATTTTTACTATGTATATTATGTTAAAGAGTTTTGATTATAACCAAAGCTTGCAAACATTATTATAACGTTATGATTATGACATTATAAATAAAAAAAAAAAAAAAACGATTGAAATTGGGAAACGTAATTATAATGATAAACAAAAACAATGTAGAGTAAAATTAATCATAACATAACGCAAAATAAAATATATAAAATATCAACAAACATAACATAACCTAAAACAAAATAATGCAAAACCGATTTATATTGAAAAAAATTGGTATATAAAATAATTTGATATGTACTCGAATTTATTTTGACATCTATTTTATTATTGGATTTTTTTTAAACTTATTTATCCGTTAAATTCGGCCGCTCCAGTATTTATATTTAGCTATGTATATCGCTGGGGAAGGATTTTGTCTGTAAAACTCATGAAAATTAGATTAGATATTAATTATTATTAATATTAATCTTATAAATTAAATATTTAATCAATCGATATTTAATTAATTTTTTTATTTATCTAACCTATTGATATTATAATTATTAATCGTCAACTCGATTTCTTTAATCGTGTTCGTTACTCACTATTTGGTAACTATTCTATTTTATTCTTTAGCTGTAAACTTGTATTTAGTTATCTACCAATTTAAGTGTTAATAATAAGTAATAATTTACTATTGTCATGGTGAAAGTATTTATTATTTTATCATTGTCGACGGAAAAGTGATAACCAACTATTTTGATAGTTTGTACGTATAAATATAATATATTATATTTTAATAGTAGGTGTATTACATAAAATAATTTTTACGAATTACTTTTTTTATTATATTTAATAAAATAACTCAAGTTCTAACTAGATCTTGGACAATTTTAATTTTTCTTATCATTAGGACTTAGGAGACATGGGAAGAAAGATTTAAAATCCCGTTCAACAAATTTATTTTGAGTATAATGTGAATACTAATAATGGTATTTGCCAAATAAATGAATGCTCTCATCCAAAACGGACAAGAAATCATGTAAAAAATCATTTAAAATTATTTCATAAAGAGGAATATAATGTTCTATAATTTTCTTTTTGTAAATGTTAAAGAAATTTTTTTATTTAAATTTTTTCATTTTATCATGTCACTTTTTAGAAATAAGTAAATGAGAAATATTTTTTTTTTAAATTTTTACAATATGAAATACTATTTTAATATGTTTTTAGATCAGTATTTTTTTAATACTAGTGAAAACTGAAAACCATTGGTCACAACCAAGCCACAATTAATACTTTTCTGTATAACTTCTGAGGTAAGGATACAGAAAAAAAAATTACTTTCTAAATCCCATGTAATAATAACGTTTTAATGTAACGTTGAAACTAAGAAAATGTAAAATACAAAAATTGAAAACGTTATATATCAAAATAACATAAAACGCAAAATATGAATAACGTTATGATTTTAAATAACGTAAAACACAAAAAATTTGTAACGTTATAATTATAAATAACGAAAAAACGAAATTTCTTTTTCAAATTCAAGCCCTGATTGTAACAATAAAATCACATTAATATACCACGTTGATTGATATAAAAATGTATCTTGAATATTAATGCAAAATTCGGTGAACTACTAATGATTTTTTTTTCTTGTAAAGTCCCAAGATAAAATATTTATAAATTGTGTATATATTTATAGTAATTATTAATATAGATTTAAATGTTTTATTTATATTTTTGATCCATGTACTCGTAGCATAATGAACAGACTTATAGGACTTTCCAAACAATAAGATATAGTGGTAGTATTTTAAAATGTCACTACAAAAAAAAACTTAACTGACATTGGCATAATATCATGATTACTTAATTAAATATATATATATATATATATATATATATATATATATATTACTTAATATAATTTACTAACGTAAAACAGCTAAACATTTATGTGTACATAAGACTACGTACAATTCCATTTTATTTCGTTGGAAATAGTTATTTTATGATGAACTTATAATCGCAAACATTTAGCATTTGTTAAACGTCATTTAAGTTGTTTTGTTGTTATCTTTACTATAGATCAAAAAAATTTCCATATTTGTAATGTATAATAATAATTATCATAACAGTTTTATTATGATTATCTTGTGATTTTCAATATTACTCATTAGTAATAACGCACGCTGGAAGTACACTTGAAATGAACAATTATTACCAACAAAATATTTTTGTTCGGAACTTTAAAAACACTTTGGCTCGGGCTATCAGTGTAATCAGTTATAAAATAGTATAATATGTTTAGTCAAAAATACGTCATCGCGGGTCTGTCAATCATTCAATTCTATCTCCAGTATACGTCGGATCAGTGGACTTAACGACCAGGTTTTGTACGAAAACGCAGAATTTACAACGACAACAACCGTGGTCTTGGTTTTAATAATCAAAATATTATAATTACGGGCGATCGGGCGAGAAAATACGAATACGGAAAAATGTGTAACGATTCGATAGCGGAGTCAGGAAAAGCAAGCGATTTATACATTAATCAGAAGAAGATTGTACTGTGGTTCGATATAATAATCGTATATATTAGTAGTGGTTCTTTACCTATTGTGGCACGTGAAACCCTTTAAAAATTATCGTTGAAGCCATAGGTTTTCGAATAAAAAAAAAAAAAAACAATTTCAACAACGCATTTTTTTCATATATTTTAACAACATTCGAACTTTGAATTTAGCGTAGTTGGAGCGCGAACATAAAAAGCATCTTGGACGCTTAACGTGAATGCCGCGGATCTCTAAGGGTAAAAAAGAAGGAGATAATAGCGTCAAGTAAACCGTACTTGTCACGCCGAAACGGTCGATTTCTTTTTTTCGGACCGGGCGTGGAATTATTAGTCTTGTCCTTCTGATGTTTCACGACTTTTTTTTCCACCTCCGCCGTCGATCGCAGAGTAGTAGTTTTCGGGTGTTTACAGATTCGTTCACATAATTAATTGTTCGTTTACATAATACGTTTGGCGCTGAGAAACGCCATAATAATATTTCACCATACATTTTATTGTCTAAAACACTGCCAGTCAAAAATTTAGCAAAGTTCACGTACGTTTACAATTAAGTACGCGTGTGTGTGTGTGTGTGTGTGTGTGTGTATTTGAAAAATAACCACCCACATGTTCGACAATTATATAGACAGACAATTATATTGTACAA
The DNA here is from genome assembly GCF_003268045.1 of Sipha flava. Lineage (NCBI taxonomy): Eukaryota > Metazoa > Arthropoda > Insecta > Hemiptera > Aphididae > Sipha > Sipha flava. The sequence continues at coordinate 76,528 of NW_020272834.1, forward strand.
ATGACAGTAAATGGAGACATCCTTTATTCGTATTATTATTACTATTAGTATAATTATCGTTAGTGGTTTCTCAACAATTATATTGTATTAATTTTTAATCTTCTTTTTTACTAGCAGCATTCATGAAGGTAACAATAGAATACACTTGGTTTTCGACAGATAGACGTCTAAGTTATATTAATTCACTTATATCACAGTTAATGTATTATCATCGCTATACAAAAGACCTACGTTTTAAACTCGTCACTGCCGTCGTTTCTCGCTACATTTTATCGTTATTGTAATTATGATTATTATTTTTTCAACATGAAATGCTTATAATAACATAATCTTTATCGCGTATGATGAACAATCCTTCATTGCACCACTGCTCATTAGTAACAAAAAAAGACTAAAAGGTAAATTTGCTTGAACTCGAATGTAATGTTATAATCTGCTCAGCGAGAAAACAATGTTAAACTACCAATACGTATTTTGTATCCAATGGTGGAGACATTTGATACTTAAATATTCAAATATTCACAGTAGACGAGAATCTGAATTTATTTCAATTATTTCCTTGACGAATGGGAATAACACGATTTTTTGGGAAAATGTTTTTAGTGTCTGATTTAAATGAAAAATTAATTTAAAATGGTATATTAAATTAATAACTAATGATTTTTAGAAAGTTGTATTTTTTTAATTAAAAACCACGTTGTAAACAACAAAGTGAAAAAATGCATATTAAAATATGACTGTCTTTATAAAGTATAATAATTGCCACTATTGTTTATGAAATCAAAAAAAGGTAAATTTATTAAATATTGAGATTGTTTAAAAAAAAAGAAAAAAAAACGATTGACTTCAAGTTAATATATAACTATAGAATTTTATCAGTGATAAATTATCGAATTTGTAAAGTTATTCTAAATAAAACTTTGTTGATGGCTATACAAAGTATAGACTAATGAATAAGTAATTTTTAATTGTTAAACAAAAAAAACTTTTATTAAGACTCTTTAGATATGATTTCAGTTCATTGAAATTAACTTAGCTATTACTGCATGTAGTCATTATAAAAAAATTTCAAATTCTATAAAAATAAAACACTAAAAAAATCATTATTTTTTTAAAAACGGACGTAATTTATGGAGCGAGTTTTCTAAATAATTATAAAATCAAAACTTTCTTAGCTTTTCTTGGAAACAAAAATAAAGATAAAAATATTATGTAATCCATGGATTAAAATTAATTGGTACCACTTAATTCTATAGAAATTCATCCAGCAAAAAATGTGTTTGACTAATAAAAAAAAAAATAAAAAAATTGAAAACAATAAAAAAAAAAAATGTAATTTTAAAATAAAAATCGTTAATCTATACAAACAACTATTTAATATCGATTTTATAACTGTACAGAAAATATTTTATTAAAATTGAATAGATTTTTTAGAAAAAAAACAGCTGTCGGTTGCATTTTTTTTTTATTTATGATCATTTATTTATTTACAATTGTTCCACAAATAAATTACTTCAGAATTGACGTATGCGTATGCAAACAAAATATATAATATGTAATTTTTTTATTTTTTATGTTACAGTTTTATCGATGTTGGAACCCCAGTTCGCTGAGCCTATTCCGAACGTTACGATACCCGTGGGAAGAGACGTTTCGCTGCCTTGTGTCGTCAGCAATTTGGGAAATTACAAAGTATTTGAATCTTATTTGCAATTGATTTTCATCCCCCCGTAAATGCATTTAGTTTGCTTTTCATTTGAAACTATAACAACAGTTTTAACTGCTGGTTTTTAGTTCAGTTTTTAACAAGTAAAAGGAGCCATGGTTTTATTGCTGGATCAAGTGTCACGAAAGACACTGAAATAAAAAAAAAAAAAAAATAAAAATAAAAAAAACTGCTAGAGAAAATAAGAAAAAGAAAAATAGAGAATCAAATATAGTAGTATAAAATACAATTTTTGTGGCGTGAAATGCGATCCGTAAGGACTTTACTCCTCTTTAATTCACATCTGGATGAATGTCACTGAAAGTTATGAAAGCTTACGTGCAAATCCAATAAACCGAAAATAAGATAGTTCAACCGCTTATTCAAAGAATAAAAAACGTTGGTGGTCACTGCTTATGACCAATAGCATGTTTTGAAAATATATAGAAATATAAAAATATAAATAAATATAATATTCGAAAATAGACGTACTATTTTGCAAACGTTATATTACAGATATTTTTCTATAATATTAAAATATAATGAATTTTTCTAGTCCATAGCATCCGTATGATATTTGAGTATCTAATATTACAATGATATCACAAATATTTGGCCAAATAAAATATTTTAAGAGACATACGTAACATTTTAACATTTATTATCGTTGAATTTTATACAAAGAATAATAATTTACCGGATATATAATGGTTACGTGTAAAATTTAATTTTGAACAGATAATTATAAATATATAATTATGAATTGTATTTACGTAAGATAAAATATTTTAATTTGGCCTGTAAATTTTAAATTGAGTATTTGCTCCATTTATTCCTGTCAGAGAAAATTATTAGTTGTCAATTCAAAACTGAACGCAAAGGTAGGTTATCATATTAAAAAACAAAATCTTTGTGAACCCTGAACAAAAAATAAAATATCACAACAATTTAATTGATTTTCAGTTTAAGATATGTTCATAATTTATTTGAAAATAGGTTTACATCTTTTTACTTTCTAATTCATGTTTATCGAACATTTTGAACATTCAATAATTTTTGACATTTTTATTATATTTGTAGTATTTTTTTTTATTAATTATCTATTTAAATAAGTATTATGTCGTATTTTGTTGCAATTGTAATTAGCAGAAAGATAATTAAAAAGTTTATTATTTTTTTATTCGTTCAGCATCATAGGAAACAGAAAAACATGCATTCTGAATTAAAAATATTTACAAGTTCCTCACCGGATATATTCAATGATAATTCAATGATGCATAAGACCATGATTGTACAACATTTTAGGTGCCCCCACACTTTCTTAAAACTCACTCATAAAATGTAAGAACCAACATTTCACGATTAATACTTTTTAATTAATTGTGTTATTGTTTTCCTAGTTGGTTACAGCATATTATTTATTTATTTTTTTTGTACTGGACATACATTTCCACTTTAACGTTTTCTCATGATTATTTTTATTAAATTACTACATATAATAACTCAATAAATGTACTATATATGAATTGTATTATTTATCTGTTAAATTACTAAGGAATTACTTCTTAATTAACGTTCTATGGGCACAGTGCTGATTTATTGGTATTTGGTTCATATATGTTATATAGATTACTCAAAAGATCCCAATGCGTCCCCGAGGTTATTTAGTTAAAACTGCTCATAAATTTACTAGACTGGCCTTGTTTCCAATTCCCAGGTTAAAATCATTCATTCATTCGTTACCCGAATCATACATTTAGGCATAATCTATGGCATTAATTGTTTTCTTAAACCCACTTATCACAAAAAATAAAAAAAAAAAAACTGTTAAATTTTCATATAAATATTTTAAAACCATCAAAAAATTTCAATAATTATTTTATATTGTTTTAAGTTATTTAGTTTGTTAACAAACTGAACTACTATTAGATATTATTTGATTGTATAATAACAAATTCAATATACTTTGAAGTAACTTACATTGGGTTGATTAAATTATATTTCCAAATATATTCCAAAATATAACAATTTAGTAAAATACATTATGGAATAAGTTTTTTACTTTTATTTTCATAAGTTTTCTTAAATAATTTGTGAGTTTTTAATTTATTTTTTGATTCAATGTTTAATATATACAATATATATTAAATATGTAAATATTATACAATGTGTGCATTTAATGCACATGTAGTCACTATAATATTATACGATACAGCGAAATATAATTTGAATTCGTAGCTACATAGCACTATTACTATCCATAAGAGCCTTGTCAAAATGTAACTGTTCATCAAACCTTTGAACAATGCTCATAATAATAATTCTAATTATTGAATAATGGCTTTTACGTTCCTGTCTAATGGAGGTTCCACAGCTAGTATACGTTTATATTATCATCATTGGTCATCATTGATTTGAAGTCAGTCGAATTACATTCGATAATTAATAATAATATTAAATGATTATACCATTACCGATTCACGTTCGTTTGATATTATTAAAAAAAAAAGAAACTCCACAGGTATTAAATTTTTCACGTAAAAAAATATCGTTTATTACAATTACAAAGCATATACCAATAACCGTTAAGGCTACTTCAGACTATGCCAGTAATTTAGTCGAGTGGTTAGTGATTTACTAACTACTAAACGGTTTAGTGACTGAAAAGTGTTCAGACACAATTAGAGTTTAAAATTGTTTTATTATATTAGGAGTCGTTTTGGTGCTGTGAAAAGTGATTATCAAAATCAATAATAGTTATCAGTTGGAAAAGAGGGGGTTGCTACTCGACCAAAAAAATAGAATAGAATAGATTAACTAAACTATATTACTTTACTAAACTACTCGACTAAATCGATCTGTTCATACATGATTAGTTATTAATATACTTGCTACTTGACTAAATTACTGGCATGGTCTGAACTAGCCTTTAAGAGAAAAACAATTAAATGAAACGATCGAAGAATTATTTGAATCTGAGAGTTTTTTTCATTATTCAAACGCAATGGCGAGTGCAATTTCTTTGATACACGTGTAATGAATCCGATATTACGCTCACCTTTTTTTTTTCTCGGTACATCGTTACTTTATCGGACGCTGCCGTAATTGTTGAACTCACGGAATCCTGAGCGGCACTGGACGGTTTCTAGACGGTTCGGATTGCGCTAGCCGAGAAATGTTCCAGACAGTACGTTCCAATAACGGTCCAATATGCGACTTACATCCTTATTTACGGTCCAATATGCGACTTACACCCTGATTTACGGTCCAGTACGCCATAAATGTAAAACACGAATAATGTTGACTAACCTTTTTTTTTTTTTTTATTCCACTTCTCAGTGTCGTCAACAACTGTATTGTTTCAGTTCGTGTTGTTATGAAACGTCTTTTTCATATGGAGCAAAAAGTTATCTTAAAAATAGTTTTTGGATTTTGGCACGATCCCCACCACTCTTCTTGGAGTTGTCTATCTGGCAAAGGAGACGGCTCATTCTTTTTAATATCATATTTTGATTTGTTAAGTGTGTGCTCTGGTTTCCTGATCAATAAAAAATTCTAAACGGTCAACTATTTGATGATGATTGAATCCGTGATGATTTAATGTTGAGTACGTTCTTCATTGGTGACCATATAAATTGTTGTTCCAGTTTTAATTTTATTTTTAATAATTTTCAAAAGAGTTTCTCGGTCCCGAAATACATAAATAATATTCCTATAAATAGAATAAAATGCCCATAATGACAATAACCGCGATGTAGATCAATACAATCTTATCGGTAGGTTGAATTACATTTGTATGTCGCATATTTGGACCTTTATCGAAATTCTGTTCGCGCAAAAACCCACCAACGAATAATTTTCAAACGATTCGCGTACACGTTCGCGTCAACGCTCGGCGCTGTGTGCACTGCTTTCTGTATGGGTTTCGATTAGTGATGAAAATAATCCGGATTTCAGAACATTGAAAGTATTCATTCAAGAATTATTTATAGTAAATACAACATAATTAAACATTTTCAAAATTAAAAGCTATTTTGACCTACCTAACCTAATTAAGAATCTCATATACAAGTTTTGTGTAATATTAAATACATAAGTCGGATATCATAAAATATATTTTAGTTATTATTAGTTGTATCTCCAAAAATAATGGTACGTAAGACTTAAAGTTTTTACCAGTTACTAAGATATCTTTATAGGCCACCATCATCTTGTTCGAGAATTAAAATAACGACTAAAATGTAATAACCCAAAAGTACAAAAAAAAATAAAGTAGGTATATAGGTGTGGTAGGTGTGATGCGATGGGTTATTACCTTCCTCCTTGTTTAAGGGAGGGCTCTCGGGGTTGAGAAGGTTCGAGAGCCGATCAGTGCAATTGTGCAGTCTGCCAAGCTAAATAAAATAGCACTTACCTGTTCGCCGTAGAACTTCTGATGTCGACGTGAGGTTGAACAAGAAAGAACAAATGCAAATTTTAATGGCACCAGAACTGGGTATTCTTCAACACTCGTACGAAGAACGCAAGTCGAACAGATTCAATATTTTTTTTTCTTTTATTTGAGTTAAACTTGAATGATTCAAAACAAATCGCGTATGTAAATATGCAAATCGCTCGCCGTTGATCTTATGATCGGTGCGCATGCACTGACGATCTAAGATTAAGGACTCTGAGTGTGTGTCCCTGTTATATAGGCACACGCGGCGGCATGGACCTTGGGCCTGTCCTTTTAATGTAGGGATGTCAATACTACTATTGTTCGACCCGTGTCGTTCGTGCGGGTATCGAAGATACCGTTATTTATTTGAAAGAATTTAAAAATATATATTGTATACATAATAAAATATTTGTGCCGTCTTTAACAGTCGAATGATGCACATCATTACAAAAAAGTGGTGTAATGCAAGTTATATGATTCGAACACAGGCATTTGCAATAGTATCAAATAGTAAACCCAAATCTCGGATTTTTAAATCCGAAATCCGGATTTGTCATATTTTTTAATAATTCGGATTCCATTTCCATCACTAGTTCCGATACAATGACCGAAACCGGCGACGGCAAAGCGTTGACTGTTAAAATCGGACTTCTGCCACGGCCAAAAAATGCATTCATTCAGCGTGATGGAACACCAAAGGTCTGAACTGTGCACTGCGGCTCCCCGTGGACGTCAGGGATGTGGTGGGCAACGAAGCTGTGGAACGAAAGAGAAACGGAAACTATAACGAAATTATGATAATATTATGCAGGGGTGAAGTAGGGGGGTGGATAGGGAGGATTCATCCCCAGCTATAAAATTTTAGAGGGTGTAGTTTTTGTAATTATAAACTACTAATTTGATATTTTTAACTTTGTTAAATATTGTTATAAGGTTAAAACTCAACAAGTATGATTGCATATTGATTATTAAAAAAAAATTCTAGAAGAGTATTTGATTATTGGTTTATGATAGGGCGTCATTTTTACAATTTCCCCCGGAAAAAAAAATACCTAGTTCCATCTCTAAAGATTGTGCAGTATGTGGCGTTGCGGTAGGGACATCGGGAATTTGAATGATTTTAACCGTATTATTGTTCCTAACCTATTATTATTTATTAATTTCACCGTGTTAGTTATATGTAATATAAATTTGTAGGCTGTCCGAGAGTTCGTCCAATCCAAGTCTTCCGAAACATAGGTCTCAGTACTAGTACTCCAAGGTGTTTGGATATGGTTTCATTATATAATAGTTTGAAAATTTTAAATGTTACCGAATTCGATAAAAATGTAAAACAAACGATTTCATGCAAAACTTAAATTAAATACGAATATTCTCATCCAAAACGTAGCAGAAGCATATTTAATCGATAAACCTTCTCGCACACTTAAATTAAGTCGTAATCGAGATTTACCATTTTAAGTCGAAGCAATTAAAGTTTGAAGTTGTCACCATTGGGTGACTTCCTCAAAATGTATTTTTATGTAACGTTTATATATGTATACATTGTACATACGTTTATGTATACATTGATATCCTAATCAGTTGATTTGTAAATTATGATACACATTTTTTTATATTTTATGTAAAAATTGGATCACACCTCACTACTCGCAAATTCTTCTAGCAATCGTATAACATAGAAAATATGCGTATATTCTAAAATGTTAATATTAAAATAAGTTTAAAATTCATTAAAAAATAAAATATACTAGAAATCGATGTAGCACCCTTATAATTTTTTCTAATTTTTTTCTTTGATAATAGGCCAGTTCACTATATTATTAAAACAAAATTGGTTCTACTGAATGTGGGTTTCCTATGTTGGGCGATTGTTAGATGGAGAAAACACAATACTCCAGTTTAGTGTTCACTAAATATCAATTTGGGAGCCATCGAAATATTATGAAGATTTATGAAGAAGCTACGAAAGAAGAAAAATATTCTGTCGTAACAGTTGTGTGTACTTAAATATTATCTATCATTGGAAAACAGTTGGTTAGCAATACTCTCTAGACCAGGGATTCCCAACCTTTCTTACTTAATGGCACACTTGATCATTTTAAAAATTTCCATGGCACACTTAAATAAATAATATTGAATATACATAATGTCATAATTATAATATATTATATTATAATATAATATATATCATACAAATTTAATGTGACATGTTTTACATAATTCCTCTATTAGGGGTGAAACAGTTGAAAGGATACAAACCGTTTAAGGACAATCAATATCACCATTCCATGTAAATCCAAAACATTAATAATTATCAACATATTTACGTTTAACTTTTAAATTTAAACTTTTATCACTTAGCTTGTTGTTTAATATTAATATCAATATTTAAATTGTTGTCATTTGCACTAACATCACTGCTATCCGTTAATTTACGCTTTTTTTAAAAATCTATTCATTTTGAAATCTAACTTAACAATGTTTCTTGATCGAAATACCTACACAATATAATGCGTAACAATTACATGCGCTCTATTTTCATTATAATGAACACCGGCTAGTTTTTCATATAGTCATTATAGTATGTGGTAAAAATCAACGCAACTGCTTGTAATAACGGTATGGGGTAGTACCGAATCCTATGTAATATTATACCTAGCTGTTTTATCAGGACAGTTTATCAATTTTTATTTTCAAGGGAATTTCGAACTCAATGCTATCATAAATATAAATTATAATTTTGATTATTATATTTAGTTATGCTTAAAAATGATAAAATTATAAAAATTATACGGCACACCTAAATAATTTCGTGGCACACTTGTGTGTTGCGACACAGTGGTTGGGAATCCTTGCTCTAGACCATAATACTAATAGAATCACTGACAAAATACGTAACGCACATTTATAAAAATTGTTATTGTTTCAAAAATAATTAAAAAAGATTAAGGTGAGAAGCTATGAAAAGACATATAGCTTTCATTTGGAAATGTGTATAAATTCTTGAAAACATTTTGAGAGAGTTAAAGTTTTATTCCGTTGAACCCGGTAGTTTCTAATACGTATTAGGTAAGTTACTAAATTTAAATATTACATTTCAGTACTAAATTGATTATATTGTATAATTCACGATAAAAAATAAATAAATAAATAAATAAATAAGTGTATAAATGAAAATATAATTATGCTATTGTAAAATTATCTTAAAAAATATAAAAATTAATTAACCCCGGGTTGTTATTTTTAGTAGTTTATGTTCGATACATCCACGTAATATTTTCAAATGTGTAATAATTATGATTGAATCAATTAAAAAAAAAAAAAAAAGGATTAATTATGATAATTCATAAAATACTTGACAACTTTCGATTTCAAACTTACTGATATTAAATTAAATTAATTCGGATGCTAAATATTTAGTAAACAAACATTTTAACTGTCAATATTGATGAAATCAATGAAAGACCTCGAGATACTGTTGACGTTTATTAAAACTACCACGGACCATATTCTGCGATACGATACACGGAAAACTTATTAATACTGTCATCACGATGTTATTTTTTACTGAATATAAGTTGTAAACTATTTTAGCAAACGAATTTAAGTACTTTTAGTTGTAGATAATTTAATTGTTTCGTGTAAAATTAAGACAATTATTATTTAATACTGATTTGCTTTTAAATACATATTTTTTAGTTTTCGGTCGGTTTAATTATAATATCGATCCGGAAATAACTAAGTGATAATAATTGAGCTTAAAATAATGTAAAAATAACTAAAACGGTATTCAAAAAATGGTTTTAGAAAAATAAATAAATGACATCAACGTACTCTTATTACCATATGGTGGTCGTATATTACAAATATGACAGCATGCAATTTGATATAATATATACACATATACTTTATTAGATTTAACATATTGCTACACACGCCCCTTGAGTATAAAAAAATTTATATTTCCTACATAAATAATAAAATTGGCTAAATCATTTATACTGTTGATTCCATTCATCGATACAATTTATATATAAAATTTTAATTACATTTTGGTTATAGTTATTGAAATTATTCAAGACTAAAAACTAAATCAGATTCGTTGACAACAACCCGAAGAAATGAGGATTATTAGTGTTATATCAACTTGTTTATACATAAAATAAGTTGATTATATTAATAAATTGAATACATACTCAAAAATATTTTAGATACATTTTCTCACTAATAACAACTCTTTATCGATGGAGATGGAATCATACCTATATGTATTTTAATTTTTGGAAATTTTTAGTACAAAAAAAAATTATTCTATTGTTTATGATGTCGTATCCATAACTTTTTTAACATTTTACAAAAAATAAACTATCATTAAAGTGATTACAACAGTTGCACGAAATACGTTAAAATGTCGAGTTTAAAATCATACAGTTAACTAACTAAATTATTATCAACGGTAAAACAATGTAAGTGATAAGTTTCTATTGAAATTATGAACAACTAGTAGAATAAAATTGTGGATTACATAGGTAATACAGTGGAACAAAAGTTTATGCGGCTAAAGAAGGATTAAAATAAATATTATTTAAACTTTATTAATACGAAAATTGATATTTGCATCTACAACATAAATATTTTAATATAGATAGAAGTTTTAAAAATAAAAACAATAAATTAATATTCATCGAATAGTTATTTTTACATTACACATTTTAAAAATTAGTGGATACAAAATTAACAAGATCCAACAGAATTTAGCACGAAAAATGATATGTGGACTTCTTCTTTTAAGTATTAAATATTTTTTTAACGCGAAATCACGAAGTAAGGATATCAAACAAATCACTTGTATTTCTTTATTTGATCAAAAACTACTTCAATCTTATATGAAATAATAATAAAGGAAAAAAATACTTTTGCATTTTAAACATCCAACACGTAATTGTATGACACACACGCATGTGTGGTAATGGTCGGTTTCTACGAAATCCAGAGTATAAATATCGCGTTTTACTACTGAATAACTTTTGAACGGAATTAATAGTCCTCAAACCGATACTTATACATACGTAATTGCGACTGCTGCTGTGAAGTTTTATTCTTCTTTTTCTGTACGCTTTCACGTCACCGCCTTCGCATTTTTACTCGATGGCCGTTTTTTCATCGATATCACATGACCGATGTACGCACCCTCAGGCTAGTCCTAAACATATATTACGCGTATATGCACGTGTGTGTGTGTGTGTTCCGATTTTAATATTATTTACGCCCTGATTGACGAGCACCGATTCGACAGTTTCGTCAATGTCCTCGAACATTGGTCGAGACCAGGTCATCGCGGTCATTCACAAAGCTTGGTTGAATATTTTATCACCGTTCCAATATAATATAGTTGTGTACCGAAAATCGCTTTTCGTTATTTTTAGTCGTTGTTTAAAACTGTAATATAACATATTGAATATAATAATAATAATAAAAAAAAAAAAAAAAATTAGTAAATAATTTATAACACAAATTCTGTACCAGACGAATGAAAATTAATATACTTGTAAAGGATAAATAATAACATAACTACAGAACCATTATATTATTATGATTTCATTCGTGTTTCACTGTCTTATATGTGAATCGCGACGAACCTGTCTATAGTTTTAATTTCGTGTAAACATTGATAGGAAAACGACGATTTAACAGGATTTTTCCGTATTGCGTGAAATTACAAGCAATATTACCATATTGTGTAGGTATTATTATATATATATATTTTAGAATATTATGTTTTGTTTAATATATTTTTAAAACAATTCTATCGTGATAATTTACTATAGCAAAAATGATTATTTCGTTAAACATGTACTAACTTACTTACAAAGTATTCTTTTGGAAATCATTTATCATTGACACTCTTAAAAACGTGAACGCTGAAGTTATAATTTTTTATTATTATCATTACATATATCATTTTTTTTTTTTACTATTGATACTGTCAATATTTTAAAACGATTTATCTGAACATGATACAGTACCGTGACTATACGCTTGAAAATGTAATACTCGAATGAGTAGATATTTATGAGTATTATGAACACAGCTTAAACCAAAAATTTGTTTGAATAATTCGGAATACAAAAATGAAGAACTAAAATTGCATTAACGTTGACAAAACATAAGAAAGCCATTAGTTGTGTACCACACACGTATTCGGAGAAAGTAGGTACATATTATTGTGCATGTACATGCAATTTCTTTTCCCTTATTTCCCATCACTATTCTCTAACATTCCGTTAAGTTTTATAATTGCAATGTACCTATGAGTCAGTAAGTTATTGTGTTTAAAGAAACGAAAATGTATGTGAAAAACGGTAATATATTAGTCAGTAAATATATGTACGTATATTTGTGTTTGTGTGTGTGTGTATGTGTGAGTGTGTATGTATGTGTGTCTGTGTGTGTAGGCTCATAAATTATTTTTTTTTTGTACTTATATTTTAATTGATATTTAAAATAAAATATAAATTTAAATTTTTAAAAATTGAACCAATTTATTGATCAAGGTTTGAATATTTTAAGCATTGTTTTTCTAATAATACATCTACATTATGTCATACGTATGAGTACGTTTAATAACTAATAACAACCATAATATCACATTACATTTGCTAGTTAAATTATACAAAATGAACACGTATTTTCTTATAAATAAAATATAATTTAATATACATTTTAGAAAATCAAGAGCGCTGATAATTTTACCAGAATTAAATTACTGACATTTATTTAATGAACACAATGGGAATTATTATCTAGCGGATAGTTTATAACGAAAACTCATTCAGAATATTAATACGTTTTAAATATACTCATTTGGAAATAATTATTATCTATCTGTATCCGTTTTAAAATATAAACAGTTTATATATATAATGTAATATGACTGTTAGAATTTTTTTATTACTATAAAATGTTGTTTTTGTTTTGTTAAACTGTAGATATAGTTTTGGTAGAATATTGTATTTACATTATTTTTTTGATTTGTTTTATTCAATAGGTAGGTAAATGTCTGATTTATATGTAGGTTTTACCTTAATTTCCGATTTACGATTTTAGTTTGTGTTTTATTAATTATTATCGTATTGTTCTTGAATCTTACATAAATTAAAATCCACACGCACCTTTTTATGATTTATGTATCAGATGTACATATATTTTATTTACATACCATTAATAGTATAACACGCAAACCTTTTGTTATGGGGAGAGTTTTGTGTGATAGTACCTTTGATCTATATAAATCGCTCTAGACGGTTTTTAAACGAATTAAAAAATTTAATGAAATGTACATTTGTGGTAATTTTTTTTTACTTTTACTTAATAATACTTTAAGTCTTTATAATCTTGCTAAATCCAGTGAATTTATTTTTCAAGCAGTTTAATTGGTTTGACAGACAAAAATTCACATAGAAATAATTTCAGTTAGTTAATTTTTTTAATAAAAATATCAGAACAGTGTAGTGGATCTGTAAATTTTGAATCATAGTTGAAATAAGTATCATTGATTTGAAATACATTAATTTGAAACTCGTACTATATGTATTTAAACCGAGTTCTTTATATAAAGAATATTTTTGTTAATTAATTGAACATAAATGTAAATTGATAGTAACATGTTGATTTAGCCAATAATTAGATTCTACAGTTAACATTACTGGAAAAATCGTTTTTATTACATTAATCATTTGTGTTATTGAATAGGAATCAGCAAATTATAGGAAAATACAAGAATAGAATAAATAAATATTACCAAGGATTGTATTAAAACTTCAGTCTCAAGAAATTTGCCAATATCATCGAAACTCAAAGCCGTATTTAATGTGAAATATTATATATTAAAAGTAAAAATGAAACTATAAATTAAACAATATTTTATTATTCTCTATATTTTAACATATGTATTATCAGATTATACATATAATCTTCTTCTTCTTTTGTATTCAACCTTATGGTTTGTTTTGTAGTTGGATATGTTATATATGCTGTGTATCTTCATATAAATCATTATTATTGTTATTTATTTATTTATTTATTAGTTATTATTATTTCATTGCAATTTTTCTAACATGACGTTAGACTTGATTAGTTTTACTATTTCTAGTACAGTGGTCCACTATAACCGTTTTATTCATCCTAAGTGCAACAACGTATAATTGGGATGCCGGTCGGTTTTAGATTTTCCCGTAACATCGGAATACGCGTACGCGCATCAGGAACTTATCACCGTTTTTGGTGAAATAAAACGTATGGACGTGTGCACTAAACGCTAACCTTTCCGGACACTCGAGATCGGCTCACCTCTTAACTAATTAAAAATTAATTGAAAAAATCGGAGCCAGTGAAACGTATACGAATTAAAGCGTACATGCATGCAATCCGATACTTGTGTAATGTAAAGAAAATAAAGTGTTGATCACATAATAATCAATATGTGTGCAAGTACGTACATATCATATTTCCCAACATACGTATACACGCATTCGTTTACCTGTCTAAATCGTTAAGATTTCAATCACAATCCGGAGTCATTATAATATTTCGCGTAAATTTCAGAGAATTTAATACAAATGCTGTGCGGTATTGTGTTTTTGGTGGAAATTAATCCGTACCCCGCAATCCAATGTGTTCACCAATATAATCTGAATGTATCTGACTAAATGTGAATACGTTAATAATTAATTGAGAGGATTAATACGATATGCGTCACTTTAAGCATCGCTTTGATCAAAATAATGCTTTAATTTATTATTGGTCATCTTAATTTTATAAATACGTATGTATAAAAGAAATACATTTTGAGTTGTATGCGTTATATAATCTTCACTAAAATCAACAAAGTTTTTAAACGCATTTAGAATTTAAATATTCTCTGTACTAGGGATGGAAAGCTCAAAGTTACAAGAGGGCTAATTTTTAGAAAATTAAAATCTAACCGCCTAGAGCTTAGAAAATAAAAAAAAGGTCATTGAAAATATGAATTTTAAATAGCTTTTAAATACAAGGAAATAATAAATTCAATACACATGGCAGCACGACACGAATGATACGAAGGAACTGATATAAATTAAATAGTTCGGTACAAACAACAATGATTGAAAGGTAAAAGAATACACGCATATGACGTTTAGATATTTAACGATGTTTAATACCAGACGACGATTATTATATCGATAAGATGAAGTATACTTAAGTAATTAATACTTAAAGTATACGATTAACTTTAAAATTGTATTATGTAATTTAAAAATGTAGCACGGGCCAAATAAAAAAAAGATCGTGGACCGCCAGTTTTTCACCCCTGCTATATACTATTGATTAGATTACTTTTCAATTATATGACTCTATATTTTTTTATATGAATACAGTTACTGGCTTCAATAGAAATATTTTTAAAACAACACTTCATATTAAGAGAATGAACAACTTTAAATCAAACACCTATGCTTTTTAAGTTAAATTTAAATGTTTTTATTTTTCCATCGACATAATTACCTATTTTGGCTTTAAAACAATACAAATGGTATTTATGTACTCGTATAATTTATACAAAATTTGTGTACTTGTTTTCTTAACTCTTATTTTGATTATTGTAAATTTGATTGTTGTGAAAATAAAATCATGCATTTAATATTTGCAATGTACTTTGATATTTAGTTTTTACCTAACTCAGCAGAACATTTAAACTGTTCAGTATAAAAATAGGAACTGTAACTCCGGTTTAACTGGTAATATGTTGAAATTATAATCATATGAATTCGAAGTGATTTTTTCCACTCTGCATACATTTTCTTAGTTTTACATTTTACGGTCCATTAAGGCTTTATGATACCTCTTTAGTTAGTTTTTATATTTTCCTCAGTCTAAAGTCTAAGTTATTATTCCGGTTTTATTGATCAATATCATAAGTAGGGCTAGAAAGTTGATGACCATAAAACATTAAAAAATGACCTAAAAAAATTACAAATATTTGTTTTAAATTAATAAAAATACATTTTTTTAAATATTTATCTGTATTTTTCTGTAAAATTGTATCAAATCTTACAAATTACTCAAAAATAAAAAATATTGCATTGTACAATTAGAGCGTACTTCTGTTACCAAAGTAAATTAACGACGATTATATATTTATACATATTCATATTTGGAAAAACTTCTCTCCATGTCCACTTAGGCTGGGCGCACACTTATAGAGCAAAACTGCTATGAACAGCTCGCATGAGTTCGGAGTTGTTTGGACATCATTAGAACACGTGTAAAGTAATTAACGCGTGCACACTAATCAGTCAACATCAACATACGACAAGTTAAAACAAAACATCTTCGGTCTTGATCCGTCCAGTTCTATTTTTGCTCCGAGAAAAATACGAAAACCAAAGTCACTTATTTATTTTATGACTAGTCAGTGGCGAAGTAAGGATATGGCGAACTGTACTTATGCCAGGGGCGCAAATGGCAAAGGAACGCAAAATTGTGTAAAATTCGTATTTTTATCCTACAATCAAATCGAACATTTTTCGTTTTACTATTTTTTCGTTATACTTTTTGAAATACGTAGATGTTGCATATTTGTACGCACTACGCGCAGGGACGTATTTTATGGGAGGGACGAAATTTTACGTTTTTTTTTTTACTACTTTAATTAATTTAATAAAAATTGCCACACAAGTGGCACAATAACGTCGTCTTTGTCAGAACTCGTCTTGACGACTAGTGTTTAATAACAAAAATTAATCCAGAATCATTGTGTCTTGTTCTGTTCTGTTTTGTCAGTGCGAATGGATTTTGTTCCAAGCTGTTTGGAACAAAATGTTCCGCACAGTTCGGAGCAGTCTTACTCTTTTGGTGTGCGCCCAGGTAAAGTGATTGGGAGACACAGACAAGCATTAATCGACGTTTTATTTTTCGACATTTCAAAAATATTACGAAAAATATACTAATCGAATATTAGGAAAAAATAATAAAATTTAGGTACCTATTATAATATTCACTACAACACGACAACGATGAATGTAATTGGTGAGTTAAAATCGGATAGGTACTAATTTAAGTAATAATTTCGAAGTTTTAATTTATCAGCATAATGGTTGATAAGAAACCATAAAAAGTTAATTAATGTGAAATCAATAAAAATTACTAATAATGTGGGAAAATGACTTAAAAAGTAATGAACATCAAAAAATGTAAAAAAAAATAAAATATAAAAATTAATTATTCGGATTCACATGTTAATGAAACAGATTTGTGGTCAGGAGAGCATCATCTAAAAAGTTAAAAAAAAAAAAAATTCAAAATGCATCAAGTTCCGAGCCCTAATCATAAGTAATATTTTCTTCTGGGTTTTGATTTACCAATCGATCATTTTTCGTTTATATTTAAAATCATAAGATGGTATATTCCCATGTTCACTTTCCATACATGTACTAACCACTCCTACTGTTCACATCTTGTATTTTACAGCTCTTTATAAGATTTTATTACATACGCTCCAAGACTCTAAGTTCATTTTTATATGCATATGTTTATAAAAGATTCTTTCAGTTCTCTTTTCTTATACCTACACTTTCCTATTGATTTTATGTCGTGGGCCAAGTCTTACGTAAAAAATTATTGATCTGATACAGCGTACAAAATAAATTTTCATTTTTTTCGACAAATTAATAACGATCATAAGGAATTGTTTATGCCACGATAACATTTTTTAGTTATACAATAATATAACAGTTGTATAAGTTTGACGAAACAACGTGCTTTATGCATGGTAATCTTCTCAGGCGCTAACGAACATATTTTCAAGTACTCAAACATAACGGTTGTGGTTTCAACAGTTTAACGAACGTTTTGTTCTTGGTAGTAGTAGAGTGTGAAACGCATATATTCCGAGCGTGTTTTGCTGAACGGAATTATAGTACACGGACATTTTCCACCGTCCACTCGCTCCACCGATAATGTAACGGTTATAAATCGTCATTGTATATATTAATATGTGTGTAAGTGTGTGTGTGTATGTGTGTGTGTGTGTGTGTGTGTGTGTGTGTGTGTGTGTGTGTGTGTATGCGTGCGCGCGCGCGAGTGTGTGGGTCCTAGTGCGTGTATGTGTGTTTTTCACGAGTCAAATTATCGAGTTTTGCATACTGGTAATGTACGTACATAAGTGGGCGTGCATGCGCGTGTGTGCGAGAGAAAGAGATATACAGGAAAGGAGATAGATAGATGGAATTTTCAAGTGAACGTGTGTGTGCGTGTTGAATTTGCACGTATGTGTTTCCGGAGGAATAGTAACAATAATGTACGAGCGGTCGGGGATTGGTGGTGGTGTTGGGGTTGCAGAGGAAAGGCTCACGCAAGGTGTTTCAACGGGTTAATGAGTATTTATGGATTATCGTCCGAATTAACCACATCGTGCAGTTTATGTTTTGCACAAATGTGCGCCCCCTAATGTCCGATAATCCTTGTACGAGGGTTACCTGCTGGTAACACACGTAGAATTATTTCGAAACGGTGTCGGCGAGGCATTAAACGCGGCCACGCGACGCCTGTCCGAAGGGACTATCGGGCCAAGAATTTTTACCTGTCTGCTGTGCAATACTGCCATGACAGGCCGGTGCAGGGTTCACGGTAAATGCAGGACAAGCACCAATTATTGATACAACTACGAGCAACGATCAATCATGTGTTCGTGTCGATGAAAAAATAGAAAGAAAAAAAACTACCGGGAGCGCTTAAATTTCGCAAAATATTTTAGTGCGCATGCATAGCATTTGATGTAGGAAATTATGTTGTCGTATTATATTTTGACGCTCAATGTGTCTCTGTCGTTTAAGATAAGATTTCAATGTTGCACTACTATTACTCGTATTCTCTATTCGTTTAGGGCGATATATTGATTAAGACATGTACACTTTGTCCATCGATTGATAATAGGTATTTTTCATTGTGTTCTTGCGTAAACCATGAATGGCACTTAAGTCCTTTGTTCGGAAGCAAGTTTTCTTACTATTCAATAAGCATAAGTTAAATCATTATTTTCATATGAATACGTACACAATAATTGAATATCAACGATGTATAGTACTACATTTCAATAGAACGCAATAGCACGCACAGTTATCTCCATTGCATTTGGTCGAGTCAAAGATGTCAGGAACAACTGCAAATCTAATGCGCACTCCCGAATCGGCCAAATTAAAATTCTATGCGATATAGTGTCATCGATCATAACACTGTAATCGTAAATCATACGCACACCGTTATCTTGGGACGACTAGTATGTGCACTGAAAATATTGTTAAACGGCTTCTCAACGCGCATAGAACAACTACGTGCACGTGTTAAACATGTGATATATTTGTTTCTATATTATGCTTGAGTATCGAGGGAAAAAATAAACAGGAAAAATGTACCATAACGTTTCGCTGGGCTCTCGCTCGCTATAGTAGTAGTGTTAATTCACGAGTAGCAATTGCATGTTGGACGAGCTTAAAATTAAATTATGTTCCGAACACCGTTTAAAGGCTCATCGAAAACTGATGTACTCCGACGTATTATTCGTTTGTAATTGTACGATAATGTTTGGAATATTTAATAACACCGTTGTGTTATACGACCCATTTAATCCGTGCAATACCTACTATATTATAATAACAGCAGCTGCACTGAAAGTAACGCGATTGCCGATCGGTGCTCTGATGTAAAATATAATCCGATCAAACCGTCGGATGAGAACACTGCGGTTCATTAGTAACCAGTCGATTATCGTCGGCGACATTAACTGATAAGTAATGGACGTCGTCTAAAATAATCTAAAAGCGATCGCGCATGGTTGCAGTATGATCGTCGCACTTGCACCTTATCAAGTTCGGCCGATCGAATGGATCGGTTCGTATCTTGCAAGTGCGATACTCGTCAACGTCGAAAGCGATCGACTGATTGTGGTAAAAGGAGGTGGCAAGAGGAGTGTTTCTAAATAAATAATTTCGCACACAACGGGTGTACTTAATTTTCCATATTAAACTCATGATAAGAAAGCTTATAGAAAAGCTGCAACTACAACAATAGGCGTGTCCGAATTGAGTCCTAGATAATATTTATGACAAAGATAAACTACAAATTGGATCTGACTATGAAAACGATAACATATTATTTCAGACCGACTAGAACCTGTAACTTAGTTGAATGTG
The DNA here is from genome assembly GCF_003268045.1 of Sipha flava. NCBI lineage: Eukaryota > Metazoa > Arthropoda > Insecta > Hemiptera > Aphididae > Sipha > Sipha flava. Next base: position 96,902 of record NW_020272834.1, read on the forward strand.
CTATTAATGTACTTGAAAATGCTATAAATAATACAATTAATTATAAAATAATAGTAAATTTAATTCAAATTAAAAATTATTAAATGGTTAATACTCGTAAATTAATGTAAAAATAAATAAAAAAAATAGTTTATATCTAGAAATAAATGAATAAATGAAAATTTAGCTTGGAGTATTATTTTATATTTGTAAAGTACTATTGTAAATATACGAATACATATTAATATAAAAGTAAAACAAAAGTATTTTATAATAACAATCTAAGCTAATCTTTTATTAATTTACTTATAGATATAAACGATTTGTTTATTTTTGTATGAATACTAGGGTGGTCCTTAGTTATAGAGGTTAAAAAAAAAATTGAAAAATTTATACTCATGGGCTCGAAATTTTGTTTGGT